>NC_057847.1:54567500-54710000 GCF_910594005.1 Cervus elaphus | reverse complement strand
GTTCATTCATTGGAACTGGCCAATGTCCTATAAACATTTTTATTTCACTTTGTTTTTCAGCTGTATGGAAGTGTGAAGAACATTACCCGCATATCCCTTAACACATGGATGAAGACCCACGTCAATTAACACGTGATGTTCATCGTGCTCACCTCACTCCCGTTACCAGGGTCACCAGCTCTGAGACCATGTCTGCCAGGTGGCTCAGATCTGTTTTGCTGCACGGACAGCACCCCTCTCAGGCGGCGCTAGTGTGAGAACCCGCCTACAGTGCAGGAGACATAAAGGACGCAGGTTCGATGCCTGGGTCGGGAAGATCCCCTGGAGGAGGAAATGGCAATCCACTCAAGTATTCTTACTTGGAGAATCCCACGGACAGAGGAACCTGGCAGGCTACAGTCCATGGGGTCGCAAAGAGTTGGACACGACTAAAGCGATTTAACACACGCATGGCAAACTCACACCTTCCATCACTGTAGACGGTTCAGCCCAAACCTGCCATCAGCTCAAACTCAGATGATGGCAAGTTAATCATGCTGCCTTTGTAAACAAAGAAGAGCACATCTATTTTCATAATATCATTTTATATTTCCAATATGAACATATCAGTAGTCTTTAATCAAGTCATAATTTCTGAGTTTATTCCAGTCTCAGGAGCCTTAGAACTGTGCTTTGGGGTAGAAAGAGAATGACTGGGATAATATGCTGGAGGACGCAGGCAGCAGACATGCTCTGGGTACCCCCAGCTCCTTGATTCCCTCTCTTCCTACCTCCTCCGCTTCCCCAAAGATTGGGTTAGTGGCTTGGGTAACCTTCTGTTTCCCAATTTCCCTAACAATATTTTATCAGGAGCTTGATATTCATTTTACTAATTGCTAATTAACCAAGACCAATCCCTTAAGAATCCTTGACAATGTAAGTGAAAAAAAAAAAAACAAAAACCTCACTTCCTCTTCTTGTGCAAAGTGTGGGACAAATGCCTTATGCCTGACTTCAATGTTGAGCTGAAGGTTATACATAAGAAATGTGTATAACTCAGATGTCACGATGGCTCTGGCGTGCTAAGGGAACAATTAAGAGTCCCTATTAAGAGTCCATGGCCTACTGAAAATTTCAGAACCTCTCTCTGGCATACAAAAGTGCTAACAATAGCTGAATTAAAGGTTATGTCAAGCTTTCAACAAATTATTGCAGAAATAAAGAACTACCAGTTAGATACAAAACTTAAATAAACAAAACAGATATTCACCTAGTTTAGTTTCTTTTCCAAGAGGATAAGGAAACATTATTAAAATGCTACCATTTTTATGGACTTATATGAAAAAATGGCTTATATGCAATACACTCAAAATACCCAATCAACGGTAAACCTCAGTTCACTGGTAACATAAATGATGGTCACCAGTTATGAAATAAAAATTGAGTTAAATTAGGGCTGCTTTACAATGCTATGTTAGTTTCTGCGGTACAGCAAAATGAATCAGTGAATATGCACACATGTATCCCCTCTTTTTGGATTTCTTTCCCATTGAGGTCACCGCAGAGTATTGAGTGGAGTTCCCTCTGCTTGCAGCAGTTTCTCGTTAGTTATCTGTTTTTATACTTCAATAAAATTTTTAATTGAATTAAAGTAAACCTCTTAATCATAAAAGAAGTATTTTTGGGCAGAGCATTGGTGATTTAGGAATTATATCAACAAAATCACATGGAGCTGCATGATGTTGTTTAGGGTAGGAATTTGATTAAATTATATTGCTCCAAAACAGGGAGGTGGGAAAGGAGCCAACAGGGTGAACATGTATTTTGCGAAAGATATAATTCTAAGCGTTGTACATCTATCATCTAACCGTATCGTATCAACAAAGTTCTGGGGTATGTATGACTATTTCTTTCTATTATTATTTACAGGTTGAACTTAGAAATGTGGAGGAAATCTACTTTATCCAAAATGATTTTGTTAATCAGCTTCCAGAAGACCTCATCTACAGGGCAGTCACATGGCATGGAACCAAAGGGCTATGTTTTGGCAAAGCCCTAAGGTATTTTATAGGCTGAGCAGAAAATACAACATTTGCTTTCTGCATGATACAACACATTTTTAAAGCTCATTTGAATAGCAAGAAAATATGCTTATGAGTATTTTATATTAACATTACCCATATTAAATGATTTTTCAAATTAAAAATGAATTACTGAATCTGATAGATATTATGACTGTCCTATTAAGAAATCAAAAAAAGCAGATATCTGAATCTCCCTCATGCCAAAATTAAAGAAAGGGCAGAGAGGACAGAGTATATATCTTCCAGAAAAATTCCAGTTGTCCTTTTCTTATGACCCATAAAATATTAAAATCAGATAAATAAATATGTACTTAGTCTACCTATATAGTCTGTTTACTAGTTTGAGACACAGAAGAATGTTGGAGTTAGAAACAACCCCAAAATGGAAAGCTCGCAAAATCTTGCTCTCAAGAAGCCTCCTTTATCATCGAGTTTGTTAGAAAAACTAACCCAAGTTTTTCTTTTTTGTTTAGTCATTCTTTGGAGTGCAACCCAAGGGCGAAGACTGTTGTTCCACTGAGTTACAAGGAATTGAACCCATGAATTACTTAAGTCAGCTTATTAAAATGGTCAAACCTTCTTGAAATTCTTAAACAACTGTGACTGTGCTGGGTCAAATGGAAATGTCTTACAGAAGATTATTTAATAGCAAAGGTTTCAGTCATTTTATACTAATGGTCTTCTTTCTAACCTAAAAAAAGGAGGAACCATTTCTCTAACCATGGAATCTAGCAAGCAAACACCATGAACTTGCACAGCCAGGGAGAAGATATGATGAACTCCAGCTCAGAATCATATTGAATCAGGTTCAATTCAGGACATAAAATGAAATGAAAAGCCCGAACTAATTAGATTGTAATGAGTAGTTCATATGCCTTATGTCGTTTTATCACGTGCAGTAGGTGCTGTATCCCTACAGTGAATGACTTCAAGCAAGTCATCAGCTTGTACTGTGTTCAAGAATGCTAATCAGAAGGAAAAGGGTCTTTTTATGACATGCTTGAAGAAAACAAGATTGATTGTAGCTTCTTGATCATAGCAGTGCCTGTGGAATGGCTTTATCTCTATTAAACTTCACTTGCATTTCTGGAAAGCATGGAGTGTCCTAATGAGACAGGCAGAAATAAAGGAGTTCATTAGTAGAAAATTGCTAAAGTTGAAATGTCATGTAACAACTTGAGAGCTGATATTCTGAAGAATGATATTCAGTGTCTGGGTCTGAAACTCAAATATCAGTCACAAGTATCATTTTGGTTTTTTGGGCCTCTTTTTCCCACATCTCAACTACCATATTAGTGGTTCAGTGAGTTAACAATTCTGAGGCCCAGAAGAACTTTACTTATTTCATTAAATCTCATAAGGGAAAAAAAAAAATCTATGATTGTCACAGGGTTCCAAAGTGATTTTCATTGTATGGTCCCATGGCTTGAGGGAACCACATGAAACTTAGCAAAGAGAAACTTACAAAAGCAATCTCATTTTGTGCGTGCAAATCATTTGCAAACTTGCTCTTGATCCATACTCTACCCTTCCCCTGCTCTGCTGTGTATTTCTGGGAACTGTATTTCCTGGTCTGCTCTGCCAACTGGATTTCGGTAGATTTGGCCAAGGGGAGACACTGGCAGAATCCTGGAGGAGTCAGAGTATTTTTTTTCCTGCTCTTATTTCCACCCTTGGCAATGTCCTACCTTCTCTGTGATTCTACTGTATTGGAGCAATCCCTCCTCCCTCCACGCTCACAGCTCCAATAGGAGAGTCCACACCTGGGTTCTAGTTCCCCAGCTACGGTCCTCATCTCTGAACTCTGAAAGAAATGCCTTATCCTTGTGTCCTTTCAGTCTTGGGGTAGTAGTAACTTCCTACTATTGCTAATTTCTAGATCACCTTACCAGCTCCTTGCTAACACTTCCATCATCTATGTAACCAACTCACTGTATTAAATTGCCTGTCTTTGAAATACTTAGAATATTTTTTGTTTTCCTGCCTGGACTATGACAGATCAAATCTTTTTATTTAGAAAATCCTTCTCAGAAATCATATTTCCTTTGAAACTATCCTCATGAGAAAATAATCAAGGGAAGAATAAAGAGGAAAGAAAATAGCTACCAAAAGGAAAAGCTTTACATGAAGCTCTGTATATGAGAATTCTCCCACATTAGAGTTGTTTATTTGTGCATCTGCTGGACGGTTCTCTTAAAGTGGTGACAATTCAGGGTCCTTGAACATTTGAATGTCTGCATACTTGTAACCTTCTGCAGATATTCTCTAAATAATTTATTTACATTCTACTTAACTATCAGTTAATTTGCTGCTAAAATTATGTTTTTGTGTTCATATTCAACATTATATCTTTGATTTTTTTGATGCAACACATACTAAATTTCATTTGCAGTATCTTAGTAAAATGAAATAATTGTGAAATAAATTTCAAAGTCAATAATGAAAGGGGGCTAGATTTCATGTTTTGTAAGATAGATTTTGGTTAAGAAAAGAAAGACACTCTCTTCTTTTTTTAGCCTGTCTTCTATCAGGAAAGCTTGAGCCAACAAGAGAAATCTTATTTGTGATTTAAAAAGAAGGGAACTGGGTAAATATTTAGCCTATCCCTAATTATCCTTTCTAATACTGAATATTTACATTTCCACATAGTTGGAATTTTCTCTCAGTGATTTGGCAAGTATAAATTATCCTTGCCCTCCAGACTCCCAGGTTCTACAAGGAGAACATCAATGTTGCATTTTTAAAAGGCTACAGTTTTATTATTAACAATTAATCCTGGTTTTAAACATGAATACTCTGAATTGCTGTAATTGCAGTTACTTTGCATTTACATTAAATAATATTAATGCTGGAGGCCCTTCACTGCTTGCTGATGGCAAGGTTATTATAGCCCCCAAAGTCTATTTTGAAATCCTCTTACCAAAATTCATTTAATACATCAGAGATGCCCAACAGAGGACCATTCTGGAGAATTGCCCATGGTTTTTAAGTAGCAAAAATACAGGCATCTCATTTTTAATGTGGAAGGTTGGCCAACCCTCCATGCCTACCAGCAAACAATGACTGCTCTGACTCCATCTTGGTAACAGCTTGGTCAGACCCAGCACTAGCCTTTCCCAGCTGAACTTGTGCTCTGCACCTCTCTTCATTCCAGCATATTATGAATGTCCAGATAAGTTCTTGAATTTAAACCATGCCTTGCAAAATCAACCTCAGGTGATAGACCTTATCCATAGGGATTTCCCTAGAGCTAGATGGATCCAAGAAAGAGAAGAGCCACTTCCAGCGAAAGCCTCAGTCTCAAAAAAGCTGAGAGATTTAACTAGCTGTCTTGATGCCTTTCTACTGAAAAGGAATGAGTGCTTTATGTTGCTGGAGTTACCATCACGAAATACCACAGAGGGGGTGGTTTAAACAACCAAAATTTATTGTCTCACAACTCTGGGAGCTAGGAAGTCCAAGATGAAGTTGAGTGCAGGATTGGTTTTATCAGGGGCCTCTCTCCTTAGCTTGCAGATTGTCCCCTTCTTGCCATATCCTCACACTGTCCTTTATCTGCTCAAGCACACCCTTGGTCTCCCTGGGTTTCCAGTTTCCTCTTTAAAGGATGCCAGGTAGATTGGTTTAATTTCCTCTTTAAAGACTCTATCTTCAAATTCAGTCTTATTCTGAAATAATGGGGATTACAGCTTCCACATGCAAATGTGAGGGTAGCAGTGTGGGGAGATGGAACACAGTCCAGCCCATAACAATGAGGCTGGAAGAATTTATCTATCTTGACCCTATATTCTCTTTTCTGCAAACTTTCCCTCCCATAGTGGTTCACTCATCCAATATCTTTATTCTTAAAAATCCTTTACTTTGGTTCTAGCAAGACTCCTTAGAGTAGGAAAAGCTCATGTTACACTGTGATTTAAACAATAATGCAGGCCCATGTATTAACTTTTTCAAGTATATTTGCTTTAAAATAAGGGTTGAGCGTTAATTTAAAAAAATAAAATCATATTTGTGAAATGGCATGCACCAGCAATCCAGGCTAACTGTGGCATTTTGTGTCTTTCCATGGCCTTTGAAATCATATCACATCTGGAGCCATCTCAATCCATAGCTTGTAGAGTCAGCTTTGGTTGTTGTCCTCCTACACTAACTGCCATCATTATCATTCTAGCCTACCTGACGTTTTCTGTATTACGGTGCATTTATCAAGTGCCAGTGGGATGCTACATCCAAGGAAGCCGCTAAAAGTTGGTAAGTAGTGCTTGAATACAAATTTCCAACCCAGAGCTGCTAGAAATTATGTTTATGATTCAATAAATGTGGTTTTTTGACTATTGCCCAAACTGTGCCCCAGCATGACCTGAGTGGACTAATCCTGCTAGGGGTCCTATTTTTGGATGTCATAAATCTAAGCTTCTGGCTATGCCTAGTCATTAAATATCCCATGAAACTTTTCATAACACTAAGGGTTTTTAATCCCCAGCTTCTGGCCAAATTCCAACTGGAATAATTATGTTCTGCTTATTGTACCTAAATTCTCAAGTGTAATTATAAGAGACTCATTGTCTTATAGTATCATCTACACCATTAATCTACAGAGTATAGTTTTTAACATGGGAGAATGCAAGTGTTATATAAATCTATAAGTTGTACTCCCAATCAAACTCAGTTCAGCCATTGCATTTCTTCAGGGTCTTTGAAACAATTTGCATGCTAAATGCGGTTGATAAGTGCTAAATTTTATGTTATCTTAAAAATGTTACATTATGTTAGAACCCAGAAGTTCACCATAAAAGTCTCTTGTCTAACAACAGGAAAATAGACTCTGCCTGAATTTCATTATTGTTCACGTGATTGTTTGGGAATTCAGTTTCAACTCAGAAACACACAAAATGTTACAGGCAACTTGAATTCATTAGGTTCTTTTGATTGGGGGAAGTTATGAAGAATGAAAGCCTGGTCTTCCAATACACCATACCACATGAGTGAAGTTTCCAGTTTATAGTTAGAGCAGAGAAAGAATACCAATTTTTCAAAGGTCTGGTCACCTAACATTCAACAGATAAACAAAAATTTTTCAATGAAGAGATTCTACAACCTAAAAGGCCTTAGGTGGGTCAAGAGTAACTGTGGCTCTTGCCAGAGGAGGGTCCAGCAGGCATCTAGTGCCAAGGCTGAGGGATGGGATGGGGAACCCAAAACACTGGTGCTAAGTGAGGGTGGCATGGAGGACACAGAGGGAGACCGCTAGCCTTCGCTAGACTCAGCTTCACAGATTAAATAAAAGACGCAACTTGCCCCCATAAACCAGTAACAGCAGGTGCAGTGGAGCCAGGCAAGAAGTGTTTGCTCTCGTTACCGTTCACGGGACCTGACATCTCTTGGACAATATAAACAGATGACTAACCTTTTTTAGCTAGAGCAGAGGAAAATGTTCTTTGCAAAGCACCTAGACTTATTCTCTGATTTCATTTCCTATTTAAATGACTTCCAGAGTTTCATGCATCCAACCAGCTGCCCAGGGAAGACCTGCATCTGCATGTTGTCACCAGTTTGGAGCAGCCACCCTGTGGCTGATAGGGCCTCCAGGGCCTAATGTAATGGTGTCTCTTTGGAACTGTTGGTTTGGCTTTTTTAATATATATATTTACTTATTTGACTGTGCCAGGCCTTAGTTATGGGATCTTCCATCTTTGTTGCAGTATGTGGAATCTTTGGGCTTCCCTGGTAGTTCAGCTGATAAAGAATCCATCTGCAATGCAGGAGACCTGGGTTCAATCCCTGGGTTGGGAAGATCCCCTGAGCATGGCAACTGACTCCCGTATTCTTGCCTGGAGAATCCTCATGAACAGAGGAGCCTGCAGTCCATGGGGTCACAAGAGTCACACACAGCTGAGTGACAAAGCGCACATGCATGCAAGTGGAATCTTCAGTTGCAGGATGTGGGGTCTAGTTCCCTGACCACAGATCAAACTTGGGCCTCCTGCATTGGGAGCATGAAATCTTAGCCACTGGGCCACCAGAGAAGTCCCTTTTTTAACTCTTACCTCAAGAATACAGAACTCATATATCCAACACATCCCTGGGCCACATGTCGAGCCCTGAGTCTCTTGTTCCATGTACAGGGACAATAGGAAACAAAAATTCTGCAGCCACAAAATTTAGTTGATTTACAAATATATTTTTCTCCTACTTAATTTTGTTTTGTTACTCTCCAAATAACATTGTGATGAGACTAAATCGAACTCCAAATGGAATAGATCTTCAAATATTGATTTCACAGATTTCCTTCTGGTCAATAGGACAGTAAATAGCGTGTCTCACCAATTCAGATGTGAGAGACTTGATCCAAGCTAAGATAGTACAGGAAAATCGAGCTACAAATCTTTAAAGAACTGGTATATATTTGGTATTTTATTGTACATTTAATTCCAAAAATTTTCACCCTTTCTCAAGAAACAAACTGGAAAACTATAAAAGTGTATTTGGTGAAAATCTAAGAGTTACATTCTCATTTAAGCTGTTTCCACTTTTTCCCCTTCTTCAAATTTTGAAGCACTTCAAGTCTTTAAAACTGTTACATACCCAGAAGGGTTGGCAGAATTAGGACTGGAATAAAATAGGATATGATTTGTAAAATCATCTTCATATATTTGAATAAGGTATGCTTCTCCCTCTCAAACTTATTCTGTAAAATGGCTCTTATAGCAGTTGTTAACACCATAGTGTGAATATGAGGCAATGTGCTATCTCTCTCAGTAATATTTGCATTTTGGATCTCATTTCTAATTGTGGAATGAAATAATCTGTTCCAGATAAAAGAATTTTCAGTGTAAGCCCAGAAATTATTTTTGAGCTCTACTTGATCACCTTTTTTTGGTAGCTTGAAGGGAAGACTCTCAGAAAGTAGTTTTTCTTGAGAGAATATTCTCTTCCTGCCAATTTTGCTTTACAAAACTACATTGTTTTACATTATGCATGTTAATCAATGCACTTGGAGACTGCAGGGAGCTGGAAGGACTTAGAGCTGGAAGGACTTTAAAGTTTATCTAATCCAATCCCCTCATCCAGAGATTTTAAAATAATAAATCTACAGCTGTCTTTAGACTAATCTTTGATGCAAACAACTCCCTGTTTCATCATGGTCTTCCTCCAGATGAATGTCCATCGATGATATGATTAATAGCTGTCTCTGGTGTATCTGTCTTTATATCTAGACCCATCCGTTTGTACATCCCAGAGACGTGGCCCATGAGGTGATGCTACAGAACCACCCACATGGACTGTGTGCTACAAGCTGTTTTCTCCTGGAAAGTGAAAGTGACATCACTCAGTCCTGTCCAACTCTTAGCGACCCCATGGACTGCAGCCTACCAGGCTCCTCTGGCCATGGGATTTTCCAGGCAAGATCTGGAGCGGGTTGCCATTGCTTTCTCCTGGAAGGTAATAGATTTAAGCAATGCATGATCTCGAATCTCATCTCCTTACTGGCCAATAGTAAACATATGCATAACAGCAGTCTGGAAGTCAAAGATGAAAAAGTGACCCTTGAAAGAGAGAAGTTGACAGGCCACATGGGAAAAAGCCCCAGGTCTGAGCTTCATTGACACAGCCTTCTAACCAAGGGGCTCACCAACCACAGATATGTATCAATAGGCACACACACACATCTTATGATGAAATCACTTACCATCATTGGCCCACTTTTCAGCAAATGAATGTTAACACATTATCAAGTTTCCAAACAATTATTCAAATCATTAGAATGTGATGGTTCTCTCTTCCTCTGTTACTAAAGAGTGTGTTGAGCTGTTGACTGGTGATGTGAGTGTGCCACCTAAGGAGTGGGGTGGAATTTATTCTTATTATTAATAACAGACTTCACATAGGCCCTGGCATGATCTGCAAGGCTTAACACTCCAAAGCTAGAGATCACAAGCTACCCATGACATGATGGAATTTGTTTTTTAATGAGTGTATTTCATCTTAACTCATGTTGTCATGTGGAGCAATGACTTCACCTAAATGTAGTTAAGCCATAAAAGGTGCCATATTCTCCTACTAAAATATTATTAGCATTTTACTAGGCTCCTGTATCCTATAATAAGAGGCAAAGAAAGAATCCAGATTTCTACAGTTCTCTTTTTCCAGGATAGAAATGAACTTAGCATGCCTTCAAGAAAAGACTATAATCGTATGATTATATAACAAAGGTAATTTTGTTCAGGATTTTAAATGAAGAAATTCAGAAAATAAAATGCAGACAATATAGAAATGTCTGTGTCTTGAAGAACTTAAAATTGATCTACTTTATTTTACACATATCTTGAGGAAGTACCTCTCCAACTCTTAGGATACTGAGTCCCAATTGTGTCACTGTTTTCAATTAGCATGCATTTGCCCAAGAGGGGCATGTGAAGCAACATAGCTCCAATATAGAAGGCAGATGCTCGTAGTTTGCCAGAAGCCCACAGCCATCTCCGGACGTCTGTTCCAAAGCAGCTATGAACAGGGCACTGTGTCGTTTGAAAGGTGTTGGCCTGCTCTACTACCGTCAGTAAGATCCAAGCCTGCAGAACAGTGACCCAGATCTTCACGGCAATGAACCTTTCCCAAAGGAGTGAGTGAGCGTGAGTTGCTCAGTTGTGTCTTTGCGACCCCATGGACTTGTAGCCCGTCAGGCTCCTCTGTTCATGGAATTCTCCAGGCAAAAATACTGGAGAGGGTAGCCATTCCCTTCTCCAGGGGATCTTCCTGACCCAGGGATCGAATCCGGGTCTCCTGCCTTGCAGGCAAACCCTTTACAGTCTGAGCCACAGGGAAGTTGCCGACTGACCAACCATTCTGGAGGATAATTCCTGTGTTCTGGATCCACTGTGCTCTAGATCACCTGTCACAGCAGGAATCATACTGAATTCCCTGCTACCAGATTGTCTAGAACACAATCTTACACGTACTCGGTGCTTTTAATTATTTATTCGAATTGATTTATTTTTGGCTGCACTGGGTCTTCATTGCTGGGCACGTGCCTCCTTCAGTTGTGGTGAGCGGGGGCTGCTCTTTGTTGTTGTGCTTGGGCTTCTCATTGCAGTGGCTTCTCTTTGTGGAGCAGGGGCTCTAGAGCACAGGCTTGGGAGTTGTGGTGCATGGGCTTGGTTGGCATGAGGAATTTTCTGGGACCAGGGATCAAACCTGTATCCCCTGCATTGCAGGCAGATTCTTAACCACTGGACCACTCAGGAAGTCACGCAGTAAGTGCTTAATAAATTTGCTTATTTAAGACTAGTGCATGTTTAACAACTTAGTTGACATTATCACCATCTTCATTCACTTTTATTCCAAAGGCACCAAGAGCCCAGCAGGAGCTGATCTCTTGCTACTTAATTAATTTCCTGAGTGTAGAAATTGAGGGAGTCATACCCGAAGCTTAGAAACAAAATGCAGCTCTTCAGGGCTAGTATGCTCAATTGAGGCTTCCCTGGTGGCTCAGTGGTAAAGAATCCAGCCAGTGCAAGAAACTCAGGTTTGATCTCTGGGTTGGAAAGACCACCTGGAGGAGGAAATGGCAACCCACTTCAGTATTCTTACCTAAGAAAGCCCACAGACAGAGGAGCCTGGCAGGCAACAGTCCATGGGGTTGCAAAAGAGTTGAACCTGACTTAGCGACTAAACATACACACATATGCTAAATCTAGTTAGTGGTTAATTCAATCCATCCTCCACATAAACTGGGAGAAAGAGAAATTCTAAAGGTAGAAAAAGATGGGACAGAGAAACTTAACAGCACTGGAGGTCTCTTGAATTCATTTGTATCAAAGCAGCTTCATTATTTGTCTATTTGATGTAAGATTATCTCCAGAACCAAAAGGAGTGACTCTTGGAAGAAGCAGAACAATACTACCATGCCTTGATTCAGATAACTAAAATCTGACCCCCCTATGCAGAATATGTTGGTTAGTTAGTTTGTCATGCCCAATTTTAGCTGAAATTGTCCTGATCATAGTCTCTGCATGGGAAATAGCCTTAGGCTCTTTTGCGCATAAGAATATTTACTGATACAACCAGTAATGGAAACCATTAGCCAAGAAGAGCCAGTCAATTTCTTTTCCCTATATTTTTTCAAGGAAGTGCATTCAAAGTGTGGTGGTTATTAGACCTGAAGGATAATGAGTGGGGTGAGGATCAGTGACCATGTTGGATCATGCCTGGAATAGCTAAGCTGAGAAACCCTCTCAAGTAAGAGCCCGCCCTACTTCAAATAAAGGTTTCAATGAAATCAAAATGCCTTGATGAGAAAAATCACTCTCCATAGCTTCCAGTGTTCAATCCCAGAACTATCCAAACTTTTAAAGAAGAAATTCTTTCAGGCTAATGAAAGGATAAAGGCATTGCAGATGGAAAGAGAAGGACAAGTTTTGAAATCCAGACAAATTAAATATAAAAATATTAAAAAATTAAATTTATTTAGTGTTTTCCTTAAGTGAAAGTCGCTCAGTCGTGTCCGACTCTTTGTGACCCCGTAGACTATACAGTCCATGGAATTCCCCAGTCCAGAATACTGGAGTGGGTAGCCTTTCCCTTCTCCAGGGGATCTTCCCAACCCAGGGATTGAACCCAGGTCTCCTATATTGCAGGCGGATTCTTTACCAGCTGAGCCACAAGGGAAGCCCTTCAATGAACACAAAAATGGACATTATGTGATGACCATAGTGTATGCCAGCAATAGTGATAGCACCAAAGAGAATTAATATCTAATTGTGCAAAAGTTATTTGGGTGTTTAAGTTGCATAAAGACTATTTGTTAGTACACTTCATTCTGCACTATAGTTTACTGAGCAATAGGGAAAACTTCAGTGCCAATATGCTAGCCAAGAAGAATTGGAATAGAAGCTCAAGCAGACCCCTCTGGCTAAACTGGAGATACTTACAACATCACCGAAATGATGTGCACGTGATTTTGCAGAAGTAACACCAGCACCAAGCACTTACAAATGGGCCAAATTCTCCAAAACTTCTACACAGGGAAAATGTTTAAGGATCAAAATAGAAAATGATGCTTTAAACTAAAAGCAGCCTTGCAAGTAATTACATGCCCACTTGCTCAGGGTGATAAATTACACTTGCCTATGCTTTTTATACTTTTTCTATGACTTATGAGAAGATCACAGGTAATTTTTTTCTTTCCATTGATACTAGCAAAGTTGCAACCAGGCTGTCCATGTCTGTCTGGAATAAAACAACTTTGATTGGAGACAAAACAGGTGGTGAGAGAATGTAGCAGCTAAGATGTTAGACTGAAAAATAAAGAGGGAGTTGGGGTGGGTGGAGAAGAGAATCACTGAAGACCAGTTCATAGCACTTGAGAGGACAGCTGTGTGAAATAAAACTCAACTGTGATCAAAATTGCAATTGACAACCTGAAGACAAATGGAGGGCCAGGAGACAGACAGTTTGTTGAGAAAGCTTGGCACCCACGAGTTTAGCCAGAGCACTATGCAAAGAAAATAGAATGCAGATGGGGAGAAAAGCAGCAGAGATGTGGTAAGAGTAGGGATTGCAAACATCTAGTCCATCAGGTGAACTTAAAGTCATTGTGCTGGTATGAGGCTGTGTCTGCTGGGCTCACAACCAGTCTTCAGGGAATCAAAGATGGTTCCCACAATTCTCAGCATGAACATGATTTTCCCCCACAGTCACACAGCCCACACCAGTGACCTTCTCTTCACTACCTTCCCAGGTAAACGGTAGTCTTACCCAGTCATCCCAGTCCAGAGGTCTTTGATGGCCTATGTTCTTTCATAGTGACCATGGATGATACTCTTAACCTCCCAAACAAAGGATCATTTTTGACAGCTTACCCAAATATGCATTCTGTTGCTATTTCTCTCACAGTTCACAAGTATTTTTGGAGGAAATAGTCTCTCCATTGCTAGGACCACTACCTTAGTCCATACCTTGATTTTGTCTAGCCCTGGACAGGCAAAGTCAGATCTACTGTGTATCTTTTTCTAATGTAAATTTATTCCAATGACTTCACAAGAGTGCTCTTTTTTCTCCTTTTAGAATCTTAAAATTTTAAAAGTTATTAACTTTTAAAAAGTTATTCCTAGCAGATAGCTAGTACAACTTCCTTCTCCTATAGGAAATCTTCATCAGTCAGACTCAATCGTATTGTCCATTGTGGAGAGGTCTTACTAGAATGGTCTTTATAATACTGATTTCCAAATAGTTCTGTTTGTCTGTGGTGGGAGCATCCCAGGAGATACTGGGCTAGAATGTTATTCATCAGAGGAAGGGCCAGGATACAGCAAGGCCAGGAGAGACCTCTCAGCACAGTGGCTAAAACCTTGGCAAATCAGGCCGGTTCTAATTTCTGGCTCAGCCACTTTCTAGGTGAGGGAACCTTGGACCAACTTCTTAATCCCTCTAAACGTATTTCCTCATCTGCCAAATGAGGATAATGGTTCCCTTGTGATTAGCCTAAGAAAGTAAGGGATTAGTGAAAGAATTCAATAAGATAATGTATATATAGTACTAACTATTATATTGCCAGGCCTTGAAGTGTGTTCAAACATGCTCAATGCAGTTGAAATAAATGAAAGAAAGGACTCAGGTGAGGGTGAATAATGGAAACTCATGTGACCTCCAACCATGAGAGCTCATAACTTTCCCTTGTACTATCTGTCAGTCATCTTCAAGGGAGAGTAGGTAAGGCAATGAAAGAAGAAGATTCATGACTGGTGGAAGCAGAGGAGGAAGTTAAACTGTTTTGGGAAGGCAGCCAGATGTGTGACTGACCAACAGGCAGAGAAGGAAAAGGGAGGGGCCATTTGACTGGAGACTAAGGGGACGTTCACAATTCGAGGGGCTGGAGGCCTGTGTAGGTGTGAGTTTCCAGTTCAAAAGAGATCATCTGTAGCCCGAGCTTGGAAGATGTGGTCAGGAAAAGGAAACACAAAGGGTGAAAAATTGAAAGGGGTCACAGAGAAAAGTTTAAAGAAATGAAAGCATGAAAAGAGAGAAAGAAGATGCAAAGAAAATTTCTGGAATAATAGAATTTTTTTAAAATCTGTTTTTCTGGATAATTTTATTGTAGGATGTTTTATACTTTTTAAATATTTTACAACCTGTAATGTATTATTAGTTAAATCAAAATATTGACTTAAGATAAAGTAGTAATAAAACAGGCTTCCCAGGTGGTGCTAGTGGTAAAAAAAACCCGCCTGCCAATTTGCAGGAGACATAAAAACTTGGGTTTGATTCCTGGGTCAGGAAGATCTCCTGGAGGAGGGTATGGCAACCTGCTCCAGTACTCTTGCCTGGAGAATCCCCTGGACAGAGGAGCCTGGTGGGCTACAGTCCATGGGGTGGCAAAGAGTCGGATATGACTGAAGTGACTGAGTACACACATACACAGTAATGAAACTCCAATAGAGGCATTAGAGAGGAAGTGGTTCAGTGGATGGCTTGACCCCCGAGTCCATCTCTTGAAGAGGAGGGAAAGTTAAGTTCCCTGGAGATACAGAGACCAAGGGCCCCTACCCTGTACTGTGCCTTCTTCATAAATTTGAAAAGGCATTCACAAGTATTTTTAGTGCTGGTGATAGGATAACCATGTAAATAAGGCTGGTGATAAATCACCATTTAGATTCATTAGCAAATACCTCAATTATCATAACGTACAGAGTACTTACTCAAGTGCCAGGCACCACTCAATGCTATTTTATTTGATCTCCACTAGAAGACCACAGGAGAAAGGGACTCCGATCTCGCACATTTTACAGACGAACCAAAGCACAGAGATGTAACGCCACTTGCCTGAGGTCACTCAGCCAGAGGGTGGCAGAGCCAAGATTGACTTCTCAGCACATGCATTGAACTGCCAGATTATAGAGAAATTGCAAAATAGAAACAAACTCTCAGCAAAAGCATTTTATGTGTTTCATCCAAAGGAAAATGGATGATTCATAATTTTTCTCTCTTGATATTTCACTTTGTGCAACTCTACAGCCCATTTTTCTTTGAATAACTTCTGATCTTGTGGGCTTAGCATCTTCTTCAGAAGAGTGCATTTGGAGGTCCAAGGTGGAAAAATTAAAATAAAATAGTAGCTTCAAAACTTCGAACAACCTTGTCCAAAATCTTAGTTTTTTTTTGTGATAGCGAATTTTGAAAAACTTAACAATGAAGTCCTGAAAATGTAATTGTAGCTTGGTAACACTATTAAATATGTATACTGTGGTCTTTTTTGACAATTGTATTAATCCCTTTACAAAGCCTTCAGAAGTTCCATCACAGAAGCATGGATGCTGTTTTGATCTATTTATTACTCTTAAGTGTTCAGAGAACTGTCCCTATTTTCTAATTAACACTTTTAAAGATAAAAAGCCAAGTATTAAATCAATCTGAATGATGGTTGTTTGTGAATCCCCCAAGATAAGGCAATTTGCATGTTCACTTTGTACTTACAAACTAAATCTGCACATCTCCACAGCAGCCCCTTATAATGTAAACCTTTTGTGAGTATTTGTAACTTGAAAGAAAGTTTGGCCTACTACAGAAGCAGTGCCAATTATCTAAAGGGCTTCATTACCGAACGTGATTAACATACAAAGATATTGGGTTGTTATTTCATATTGTTTTCTGTGGAATTTGAGGAAAAGACTTTTAAAACATCCGGGATTATAGATTATTACCTTTTTATGGGAAACTAAAACAATTCATTTCCCCCAACAGTTAACTGCTCTCAAAAGTAACCAGTTGCCACTCACTTGGAGTAAAATTCCTTTGATATGAATTAAATTGCTTGCTGATGAAATGCACCTTTCAGCGACCTGTTTGAGTTTCAGCTGATGCTGTCACATCGTTCGTGATGTGAATTCCAGCATTAGTGCTAAATCACAGTGGTGATTTATTATTGGATTTTCAGTTCTGATGAGTCAGCACTGTTAGATGTTGACCAAATTAGACTTGCAAGAACAATGGCACTGCTCTCATTAAATAGCAGTCTTTGTTGCCGATATGGTCTATTATTTCCACATGGCCATGGTGTGGTGTGTTCACACGTGGGCTACTCATCAGATAGGGTTCCTTTGCTATTGCAGGATTGGTCTTCATTGAGCTTTACGTGCTCAATCAACTTTGAAACCATGTGTAAAAGCCCCAGCCTTCAAAATGCAAAAGAAGAATCCTTTATCTTTTCTAAACTGTTCAACCTGTGCTTTCTCTTTGCCAAATGATTCAAGAAACCAGAGAGATCATGTTGGCTAATGAAAATGGTATCAGATTTTTCTACATCGGTCAACCTCTCTCGAACAGCTGTGTAAAAGATAAGATATGGAAAATACTATTGGGGTTCAACTGGTAAAGAATCTGCCTGCAATGCAGGAGACCTGGGTTTGATCCCTGGGTTGGGAAGATCCACTGGAGAAGAGAAAGACTACCCACACCAGTATTTTGGCCTGGAGAATTCCATGAACTGTATAGTCCATGGGGTCACAAAGAGTCGGACATGACTGAGCAACTTTCACTTTCACTATTGTGGTACCTGATTCTGAGACTATGAGAATGTGATGCTGACTTTTCCTGGAAAAAGCAGGAATACATTATTCAACACATTATTGACTGTCCACTTTGTGTCAGGGGTTATCCTGTTGTAGGTACCATAGATAAAAATGTAAACATCAAATCATGGTCTTCATGGGGTTTACTTTCTAGAAAAGAAGACAGGCATAAAACAAGTAACTCAATAAATATTTAAAATAATATCAGCTCACGATTTCTGTAGGTGCTTTATATGGCCAGTAAAATTCAAATGCTTTAAATCTCAGCAAAAAGTGAGGGAAATAAGGCTTACTTATCTCTAGAGTAATATTGAGTTTAATAAAATAAAGCTTTTTATAGGACGTCTTTAATACAGCAACTGCTTATTAGGAGCCCATGCACAGATTTCATATTTTAGGTTCAGTTATAAATTCTACTTCATCATCATAGCACTTTCCAGCACTTCATACTCAGTCTGAACTGAAACGATCAGAGGGTACATCATTGCTGACTATTCTGAGCACATTTAGTTGTCACCCAGCCCATAGAGAAAGCAACTGACAATCTTTTTGAGGCTTCATCTATCACTATCATTAGGTGATTAACAAGAGTCTACTTTTTTCTTTATTATCTTATGGTTATAAATATGAACAAATAAAATATAGTCATAACTGAAATCCTAATGCAACAGATCTCAGCGTTTGGCTTTTGTTCCCCCTAAAAAACACTTGGTGAATGATATTCACAAGTGGGACACCATTACACAGACCTTTAAGGATTTATGTGATCCCTGGGACGTTAGTATGCCTCCACTTTCTTCTTACTCACTCAAGAATGCAAACGGGAATATCAGTGAGTGAGGATGAAATTCTTACAGGAATAACTTTAAATCCTCCATCTGAATTTATTTTTAAGTAAATCCACTGACAACAATTATTAATCACAAATAACTTGTGAACCAGTTCCCAAAGAATCACAAGTGTGCATACCACAACAGTGCACTTAGAACCACTGACCCAGCTAGATTGAATTCTTCTAAAGTTATTCATACATAATCATATGTGATCTGAATTTTCAGAAATTCATTATGTAGCTAAATACCAATACCCAAAGCCAACCGGTGCCATAATTTAAGCACTTAATTTGCCTTATTACTCTCATTTTCTCCTACTTGGCTTCCTTTCTCTCTTCTGTATGACAGATTTGACTGTGGAAGAGGGCAGGGTAGCTGGTTAGCTCCCCTGACAGCAGGTACTTTCCTTTCCGGCAGTCGCCGTGTCTTTCAGCCCACCGCTGACAAGATGTTGATAGGTGGAAGCAGTACCTCAGGTCGACTGTTCCTGCAGCCAGGCTGTTAGTAGTCAGTCCCACGGAAAGCTTAGCGGTCCCTGCCAGGTCCTCTGGTCCACAGATGTCTCAGGAGCCCGCCCTTTTTGTTTGTTGCAGTGGGATTTGCAAATGATCAGCCAGTGTACCAGAGTTGTAACCGACCTTAAGGTGGACTTCCACGAAAGGTAGGAAACTCGTTGGCTTCAGAAAAAAAAATTTTTTTAAGTTTGATACACTCAAAAATATTTAGAAAGAATTCCTTCCATTATGATTCAGGTGGGAACATTTTGTTCTTTCTGTGAATGAATACTTTGTTTATTTTGGGGTGAATGTGGTTTTACATACCCTAAGTTTAACTAGAAATCCTTCTGCAAACTGAAAGCACACTTTCCTTCTCATTAAATTTCATTTTTACCAAAAGAAAGATCTAAGTATAACTGTAACAGGATCCAAGCAGAGCAGGAAACCAGAACTACAGGACCGCCTTGTAAACAGTACAACATGAGAACGCTTGGGAAGGTCTGTCTCTCCATTCTGACTCGATATGTAATTGCTGTGTGAAGTCAAATCTATACATCAGGTTGGTTGCTTAAACACAAATAGTATGACTGTGTAGCCTTGGAGGAGTTCTTTTAATTATTGTGAGATGGGAACGTTCAATAGAAAATGAAATCTAGGTATGATTTCTGTAACGTGACTGCTCTTTGATAGGCAGCTTTGTTGAAGCTTTATTTTTCCACATTTTAATGAATATGTGAAAACTTTCTAGAACTGGACATCTATTGGCATTAAGAAAAGTCTTGACCAGAAGGCCAGTTTTAAAAATTCAACAAGGGCAGGGACAGTATAAGAAAAGAAAAAAAGAGAAATAAAGGAAGAGAAGAGAAAATAAGACAGAATCAGGGAAGCAAAAACTGAACAAGAAAAGAAGCAGGGGAGGGAGGGAGAAAGAGTAGAGAGAATTGAAGAAAATATAGAAGTTAGGGAAATTGACAGTGCAGTTGCTTAAACGCACTGAACTTTCAGAGTGGATCAGCAAAATGTCAGAAAGCTCAGGTGTTTGTGAAATTGTGATATATTGGGAAAATTCACACTGTTAAATGAGCCTCAAATTCTCACTTCTACCTGCATGATAAAGAAATACACTTTTGGTCTGCCAGACTATAATCAAAAAGATGCCAAAATAAAGGCAGGGTATGGAAGTCTTGTAAGAGCCTCTGTCTTGTATGTCTCTTCTATTGAATCATAGAATTTGTACGTTTACATTTATCTGCTATTAATAGGGCAGATTGGTTGTATGTTTTGATTGAATAATTTTAAGAACATGCCACTATTTATGAGGAAATTATTTTTAAAACACTATAGAGATTCAGTGTTTATTTTTTCCTGGAGAAGTTTCAAGGTTAAATATGCAAATCCTGTTCATGATCCTAGGCATTGGAAGCCAGCAGAAGGCTGAGATAATGATGCAGAAGCAGAAAAAGGGAACCCACTTACGTGAAGGCTATGATACAGGTCTTAGGACAGCCAAGGAGGCTGCAGAAGAAGACATAAAATTAAAGAAGATATTTGATACCCTTTTACCAGGCAGACGTAAAACGACAGACTTAACAGCCATGTTTCAGATTAACTGTATTACGGGGGCATTTGCTTCATGAAACTACTATTTACAAAAAGACACGCCATATCTGAATGTCTGGAAGAGAAAATCATCCTATTAATTAGAAACTTACTTTATACTGAAAATCTTTGGTTCCACTTTAAATGTTTTTGTTAATGGAGAAAACATTAGAGAAAACTTTTCCATCTCATATTAGTTTGTACTCACCACATGGTTAGAAATTAAGATTTCTAAGATCTTTGCCTAACACATATACTTTTTCTTTTCCCACAAGTATAAATTATTTATTCTTTTGGATCTGCATTCGTCAGTCTTGAAATGGAGAAAATATAGAAATTGTAAGTATTATGGATTTGCTTGTCTGCATTCTATTATAAAGCAATCCTTGCCCACATTGAAAGATGTATTTAAAGAGAATTTAAATATAAACAGATTCATATGCATGTGCATACAGAAAGGAAGAAAGGAAAAAGGAGGAAATGTTATGAGATTTCCTTTCTAATTTTTTTCCACAAAGCACCCCTTCTTACATGACTAGTGTTTGGAGAGTTCTTTCTTAAATGGGTATTTGTTGTCTCTTATCAGTGTAGTACACTAAGGGCAAATGATGCTGCCTTTATAATATTTGTGAATTTTTTCCTTGGGGTTTGTTCCTGCTTAACTACAAAGTTCCTATACTGGCAATCTGTTGGTTGCTCACACTGTCCAAAAGTAGTTAAGTCCAGATGCTGGAAGGAAGCAGAAATTTAGGATCAAGGTGGATGCTGTTAGACCAGGGGCCCCCGACCAGGCTTCAGGGTGGGGAAGGAGGGCAAAAAGGAAGGGGTGCTTTCCTTCTTTTGATCTGGTGTGTTCATACCTTTCTACACAGTGTATTCACTTCTAACATTTCAAGGCATGTGTAAATCCTCTGAGGGCTAAGTAATATGATTACTCTTTTGTGACACATTATTGTTATTCACCTATGCAAGTTTTGGCAAAAATCCCCCATTACTCCTTCATTAATTAATGGCAAACTGAGGGTTAGTTCTGTATCAGCACTTCAATTTCTTCATGAAAAAAATGGTCTCCTTTCTCTTTAGTTTGTGAGCACCCAGGCCAATATCAAGCCGTGTCTTATTATACAAAGTCATCTGGCTTGGGCTGCTTACTCTGAATACCATTTCGGTCTGTGCAGCTCAGACTACAGGCATTGTTTCCTTGTGTTGCTATAAATGGCAGAACAAGGTAACTGAATATGTCAATCTCCTGGTTCTACCTCTTTGCCAAATCTGCTCTGAGACTTAGCCAAACACCCTCACCAGCTTGTAGAATATGCGCCCTTGCTAAGCAAAGTCCTACTGTCCCTTTCAGTCTTACTCTCTTTTAAACCAATACACAAATCACAGCTGGCTGGAGGACGTGGTAAGCATTTCACTTTGCATGTCAAAGATCGCTGAGTTCTGTGAAGGGCATCAGGACCCCGGCATTCCAAGAACTTCCCTGTGGAGGGTTACAAAAGTCTGGCACTGTGTCCTAATCCTGAGCATGAGCATCACATCTCGGGAGCAGGTGCTGGGACCAAAGACCGAAACCGGCTATAAACTCTATCAGCCTTTTTCATGAGATATTAATAATTTTAGGCAGGATGGAGGAAAATGTTGAGATTCACTGAACTGACAAATGTCAAAGAAGTGGGAAAAGTAACTGAGTGGTTTACGTGTGGATCTGTCATCAATGGAGTTATAGATCAGATGGTGACATGATCGTTTTTAGCGCAGCCCTTGTCCTCTGCTCAGATGCACCAAATGAAGTGCCCATTTGCTGACTAGAAATTCACAGTTGAGGTCCACCGATGATGCAGTGCAAAGAAGCCTGTTCTGTTCCTCTGCTCAAGAGTAAGCCAAGCCAACCTTCACCTTTAAATAGCTCCACATTTAATTCTGCTGTATTTAGAAATCAATTTCAGTCATAGTTCACTAATAACTTCTTCTCACCTAAGAGAGAGAGAGAAGAAAAAGATTTAGCAATCAGTAACTCTCCACCAAAAAAAAAAAGAGGACAAAAGACAGCTTTTACTTAAGGGAAAATCATAATAAACTTGTTATAACAAAAATACACTAAAAATTTTTAAAGGTGAAACTATTTTTCTTTTTGCTATAAAATCTTAAGAAGTAACGGATTAACTTAAGCAAACAGAGGGGGAAAAAAAAACTGAATCCAAGGAAGGTACAGTAGCTACTTTCTTGAAAACAAAACAATCTTTTCGTTCCTGCCATTTGTCTGAATTCTTCCTTCGGGCAAGCTGGACAGCTGCACTAGTGGTTTTTTAGTCATGGGTTGTAAGCCCCACCTGGCTAGATTTGTTTAGCAGACAGCTGGCAGAATTAAATAAAAAGAATGGGACGCAAAATGCTTCCCCCAAAAAAGCTGAGAGAATACTTTCTGGATGTTTTAGCCTTTTGGAGGTTTATGCTTCTCTATTTTTTTTCTTGCTATATTTTTTTCTTGCTGTATCCACATACTATTGACTATATGTGACTATATCTTGTAGATATTTTCTCTCAATTATAACACCACGGCTGAGGTATAAATGCTGCATAAATGTAAGCATCAAGTAAGCAGGTCTTGAATGACTTTTTTTTTAAATTAGGAATACCGATTTGCCGTTTATAGGTCCCCAAGCATGACATCAGTTTTAAATTAGTATTTTTCTATTTGTACATTTTCTTTGTTACTTTCTAAAGCCCATAAAATAGGCTTTCTTCATCTGGAATGTTCTTTCTAGCTTAAAGATAAGAAGGAGTCTAAATTGTGGGAATGGCATCTTTCTGCATCTGCTTCTCTCACAAACCTATCAAATATCTAGTTTTTGGCATGACTGCTCGCTCTGACAGGGGGATGACATAAACCAGCTTTGTGGTTACATGTTTCACTTTTAATCTCATGGAAATAAAAATCGGCACTGAAATGTCCCTTTCCATGTGACAATTTGGGACTCTTTTCCAAAAGCCCAGGCAGAGGGGCGTTAACCTGGTGGAGCTTAACACACAGCACACGCAGAAGCATCGGGCGCTTTTTTGCTCCGAGACATGAGGCAGACCCGCCTCCAGTAGAGCTTTGTCCCCATCAGAAGCATGAGCCACCAGCAGTGGGAACCGAAGACTCAGTGGCAGCAAGTCACCAAAGGATGACCGAAAACGCACCCCTGGGAAATGAAGAAAGGACTGGGAAATGAAGTAGCTCACTTAATAACCGCACATCTTTCTGTGTGTTTTGTCTCTTTCCCATAAATGCAGCAGGACTGGTGGAATATTTCAACCATCATGGGTTTGCTACTTAGCACGAGGAGAATCCAGCTTTTCACTAAACACAGTAAATATAGTATGGAAGGCTCAAAAAAAACCCAAATGGTTTGGACATGATCCTGATTGGAGAAACTCCATGAAAATAGATTCCAACTGCTTATAAATGAGCAAGGGGGAGGAGGGTGGCTGCCGGTTTTAAAGACAGCATCTCAGAGAAGCACTGACATGGATAGCCCAGCTTGCACCTTCAAGATGGCAATGATCTGCTGATATATCAAATGTAAAACCACTGTTTATCTAGCCCATGAAAATGTCCTGAATAGTAAGGACCAGGCCAGGAAACAAACTCTTTAATTAATTACCTAATACTTGCTTTCCAGAGCTAAAGCTGACTTGGCTCCTCTCCACCCAGTCTATGCATCTCTCCATGCAACATAGACTTCATGGAGCCAGGCGTGATCTGTTCATTGCAGAGGCCTGATTCTCCCTAAGCACTGATATCAATATCATACATTTCAAATACAAGGGAGGCCTGGGCAGGCTTAATCCCCCAGGCACAAGGAAACTGAGTGTGCTCTCTAGGGAGGCTGTTGGCATAGAGCAAAAGACTATGTGTTACTGTATATGCTTTCAGATGGTTAGCAAAATGGGTCCCCATCAAAGGCTCAGAAAACAGGCCTGGTGAGAAAGGAGGAGTGAGGTCATTCTAGGATTCTGTCTGACCCTTAAAGACAATCCAATCTTGGCTGTCATCTGACAGTGTTCTATTTAGTTTGATAGATACAATTACATCTATCTAGCCAGATAATTACAGTACTGCACATCTTCCATGTATCAGTGGCTTAGCAGAATTAAAAGCTATAAAATCCTTTTGTGTGTGCTAGGGGGCTTTCCTTTTCTTCCCTAACACAGACTTCCTCTCTCCCTCTCCCCCTGCTCAAGAAAAAGAAAAGGGAAAGAAGTCCATATAAATGGTAGATTCTGATTCTGAATTATTTTGTAGACGTTTCGTATGAATCTATTAAACCTGTGCTGGATCAACTTGCATGTCAGCCAACTTCTTTACTAAAGAAAACTGATTCTTGTTTACTTCTTTCTGTAAAGAGAATCATGATGAATTTTAATAAGATAACCCCCCACTGTTAGAAAATCTCCCTCCTTTGGCTATGGGAGCTTTGAAATTTGTAAATCAGAAATAAGCCTGTATTTTTTTAAAATATTGTTTTAGACAAAAATAAAAGATCTCTACAAGTTTCAAGCTCACCCTTAATAATTGCTCAACAGTCATATTTTTTCCTGTTTTCATCACCCCAATAAACAGTACATTTTTCCCATACTTTGTTAAAAGACCTTATAATTGCAAAATTGACTTTCAGTTTTTAACAGAATCACCTACCATCAAGTAATACTTCATTTCTGGATGAAAATTAATACTGTCCCTTACTTTTTTAAGGGCTTCCCTGCTGGTTCAGCTGGTAAAGAATCCACCTGCAATGCGGGAGACCCGGGTTCAATCCCTGAGTTGAGAGGATCCCCTGGAGAAGGGAACAGCTATCCATTCCAGTATTCTGGCCTGGTGAACTCCATGGACTATTCCATGGGTTTGCAAAGAGTTGGACATGACTGAATGACTTTCACTTACTATTTTAACATGCATCAACATTTAGCTAGAGATGATGTAGACTGCTTAGTAAAATGAATAATCCTGGGAGAGAAAAAAAGAAAGAGTAGTTCTCTAAATGTTGATGCTACTCGTTGAAATCTATGAGAGAAAGAGTATATAATTTTGGATACAGGCAAACATATTTCTAAGGATTACCATAGTTGAGAGCTCATAGATATTATTCAAGATATTATAATATCTCATATTTGACAACAGAAAATGTATTGTTGTTTTCTGAATCAAGACATACACCTATTCTTGGTCAAGTCACTAATTTTACTAATCCATTAAATGTATGTTTTCTACACTTAAGGGACAAAAGAAACCTGTGGATTCTGTTTATTTACCCAGGGATCACTTTCCTGGTGGTGAAATGTAACCAGCTTCTTTGTGGAATGGAGCAATCACTGATCACTGGTTGCCAGTAACATTATGCTACGATGTGTAGAGGGGAAAATGAAGGCTAGCTCATCCGAAGGAAACTGCAAGGGAATTTTAGATCAACAGAATGCAATTATCCACGTTGGAATCATCCCAGGATACCAAAAGCAAAACACCTTCACCAAAAGGTGGGTGAATTGAAAAGCATTGCTCCTCAGTTGCAGGACAAGCAACCATGTTCCTGACAAGACTGGTGCTCCTTCTATTTGTTTGTCTTTGTTTTGCAAATACTGCTGACCAAGGATTGGTCACTGGCACAGGAAATGGAGTGTGTGGACATTTGATCAAAATTGGGCCATCAGATCTACTAACAGACATCCTACACTCTTCAGCAATCTAACAAGTGAAAGAAGATACTTTTAGAATCTGTTTCAAGATACCATGCTGTTGTTGACCAGATTTCCAGGAAGACTCTGATTCCCAGCCCCTCTTGCACCGAAGGGGGAACACATGACTGGGTTATGGCCAATGGGATGTAGGCAGAATTTTATACTCCTCTTCTAGCCAGGCCGTAAAACATCCTACTTGATCTCTCTCTCTCTTTCTCTCTCTCTCTCTCTCTCTTTCTCTCTCACACACACACACACACACACACTCTTACCCATCTTGAAGTGAAATACTAGGTGATGGTAGATTAAAGGAGTTTGAATCCCTGAGTCCCTAGTTCCCTGCTTGGAGACTAGTTGCCCAGAAGAGTCACTCAAGCTGGGTCAGACTATACCATGAACTAGAGAAAAACTTTCATTGCACTGAGATTTGGAAGTTTTTGTTACAGCACCTAGAGATAACTTGACTAATCTAATATCCATGATACAAATGGAATTTCTTTGAATTTTAGAATTGAGAAAGTTCAAAAATTACTCCATAAAGCAAAGAAATGATAAGATGTACATTTTTGTACATTTTTCATTCATTGTGAGACTGTAAAATTTATATTAGTGTTCTGAGGGGAAAATAAGCAAAATATATTAAACTGTAAGAACTTAACACAATTATGATTTGACCTAATCATTCCACGGCTAGAATCTATTCTTGAAGAAAAATCAAAAGTAGTTGCCAATTTTTGTTCCTGAGCATTGGTTGTGATAAAAAAAATATTATATAATACTGATTTCAACAACAAAGGAAATTTTAATAAACTTTGGTTACATCTTTATAAGGAAAAATTAAATAGTCAATAATTGTACATCCAGTGAATACTTTAGTCAATGATTTATTCAATAATCTAATATTTATTGAGCACCTATTATGTGCTAACATTTATTCCAGATGCTGAGGATATAGCAATGTACAACATAAAAAAAAGTTTCCTGTTCTTGCAATATGTCTCTTTTTGGTGGGTGAGACAACATATAATAAATCAATTAATCAAAAATAAAATAATTGACATTAGCAACAAACTGGAAAAATATTCCACTGAGAGTTTTTAAGTAAAAATATCTAACATGTAGGAGCTATAAATACAACACATACACAGGCACACCAACACACACATACAGACTTAGAAAAAGTAATTGAGAGAAAAATAGTAAAATTCTAACATATGCATTTGCAAGTTTTCTAATCATGAGCAACTCAAAGTCCATGAAACATATAAATTAGTTGCACTGCAGATATATGAATTTGAAATATTAAGTGTACAGCCCCGTTGTGGAGGAATCAATTTACATATAGTACAAATGTAATTGGGCAACCAACCAGCAGCCACTTCTCAAGATGATTTTATTGTTACAAATCAAGTAACACTCTGCAAAGTGATTTAAATTATTTAAAAGAAAACACTATTTCTTTTTCAAAAATTCTCGAAAAGAAAGGGTGATGGGTTTGGATAGACACCAGCCACTACTGCTGATAATGGAAGTGCCAAGAACAGAAGTCTAGAACAGTAATGGAGCGATGGTGCTGGTGGAAGTTGGGGGCTTGATAAGTGGGTTCTTCATTTCCCTACCCAGGAAGTAACATCAAGTAACTCGTAAAACTTTTTCAGCTTGTATGCCAGAGAGTGAGAAAACTAATCAAGTGAAAAATTCAAGTGCGCTGAAACGGACTCTTACATTTTCCATTATAATTTATTCTATTTTTCAGAGACAACTTATATGGGATGGTGGAATGGGTTCATACATCAATTTTTCAAGTGCTCAGTATGTCCACTCACAAGTGTTGCGTGTCTACCGTATGCTGTACTGTCAACAGTGATTATTTCTGGTTTGGGGAATTTAGGATTATTTTTGTTTTAGTCTTCATACATTTCTGCTTTCTTAAAAATGTTTTAAGGAGAGTATGGCTTGCTTTGAAAATTAAATAAAAACAAAAATAAACACGCACGTACATGTATACATCAACATGAAAGCATACTGCTGTCTCTTTGCTCATTAGGATTGTAAATGAGAACATTTTAGCCCATGACTGAGACTCCCAGCTTCCACTGTAAGACCATATTGCAGATGAGAGTACCATTAACTGTTTTAAATTGTCTGCCGTAATGACCCCAATAGTTTATCACCTGGTAGGTGAGCTTAGGTATTAGGCTCTGTGCCAAGCCCCTTACATACACATAAGTTACAAAGACACTGGAGCCCCTGAAGGGGTGATCCTCATCTCCAACAAGATCTATTCACTTTCATCCATTCATCATTCACTAGAGCCCCACACCTTCAAATGAAGTCCATAGAGCAGATTGCATTTCAGAAGCAGCAATATTTCTGTAGAGATCAAAAGGAAATCTTGTTCTTAGCTAATCTCAATGAAAAATCTCCAGGCCTTATGCACACAGGCAGAAGGGTCTGCAGTCCTGGATGTATCCCACCAGAACTAACTCTTTTGGCAACAGTGAGGAACTCTGAATCAGAAGGTTGGAAGGAATCTAAGACATCTAGTCCATCACTCTGCCTCCAGGAAATTTTCCAGGCAGATGGGTATTTATCCTGTTCTTAAAGCTCTCCACTGATCTGAGGGAAAAAGACAAGGGTATTTATATCCATGATGTTTTCTTACCAAATGTGTAATATTTGCCACCTACACCATCTGCAGCAGTTCAAAAGGTAGTAAGATTGAAAGTTAAACTCATTGATCTCGAGGAAGATAATGAAATAAAAATATTTTGCATTATATAATTGCCCTCAAAGATTTTGCTGAAGGGTTTATAAAATTCATCAGTAGTTTAGGGCAAAGAATGAAGCCCTTGCTTGACAATGGACAATCACTTCAATTTTCAGAATGCAGACAGGAAAAACTCAATTGTTCACTTAGTGTGATTCTATACAAGTTAAGACAAAAGACATAAGCTTACTCCTGAGGTGGTCATTTAGCTGTGTTTTGTTCCATGGCTTTTAACCACATCCTTAGTCACAAATATTTTAAGAGAATATGAATAAATTATCAAAATTTATATTTTATTGGGATGAGGAAGGGATCCTTTCTCTGTCCCTCCAGTTATGAGCACCATCATTTTTCTACATGAAATAAGCCTAATTGTTTAGAGTTTGGATACAGAAATGAAGTTTGAAGATCTCCTGGCTAGATTATATAAAGAACTGCCCAAATCACAATCCCTTAATCCTTTTATCCACCTACCCCACTTCTTCAGATTCTAGAACTTGAGCTATTTGAGATTCAGTGGGTCACTCTCCTTGATGTTCCATGTGTTAACCATGCTCAGCAACCCCTAGTGATTTTATTGCCAACCCCAGGTTTGTTCCTCTGATATCCTTTTTCTTGAACTGGTCTCAGCATAACAAAGGCAGCTACTGAGGTTTTTATCCTTTACTTCTGCTGGTAGGGTGTGATGCCAACTTCACCCAGACAAGGTTCAGAGATCCCAGAGACCACTATTGGCCTCTGTGTGCAGGATCATGGTCAATCAGGCCAGTGAAGGTGAGGTCTATAAGAAACCACACCATGAGGAGGAGCCTACAACAAATCATAGATAACACACTTTCAGCATCCAGCCCTTAATGCCAAGTGTCATATAAGTGGCTTCACACTTAAATATTCCTTGGGATCATTGCTAGAGGTATTGGAGGCAGTGGAGTCTGTTTCTTTAGGAAAACTCTTGGTCAAAAGCTATGTTCCACTGGGAGTAAGTCTGGTATTCAGAGCTCACCTGTGAATGGCTTCAGCCTGAATCTTATGGAAGCAACCATGATTTCAGACATGAATCACTCAAAAGAGTGAGTTTTATAGGATTTATTCTCCCTGATATGGAAAGGTAGTGAAAATGGCACTTTAGTTATCTTAGTATGCATAAAAAGGTGAAAGTTTTGGCAAAACTTTTCTGCACATGAGTCACCTTATGTTTCTAGTAAACAAACAGAGAATTAAGTAGGAAAGAATCAACTATGCTAGCAGAGAGGAAAGAGAATCACTCAGTAGTCTAGAGAGCAGAGCCTTATCTGAGTGCTGCTACTTGCCACTGCATTAAAGCAGGTAAATCACTCTAGAGCATTTCTAAGATAATCCAAGTCCAGAAAAACCTGGCCATGTGGCAAATTGGAAGCTCTCCATGGATGGATGGAGTGAACCAAAACTGGAGAGATAGTAGCTGACCATTCTGTGCTGCCTATGGAGAGAGTACCCAAGACCAGTCCAAGCCGGCATGACGCTCTGAAATTTCTGATCCAAATGTGAGCTGGGCCGATGTGTTTTCTGGGGGAAAGTCATTCTCAGCATCTAGCAGGACCTGAACTGTTATTCAAAGAGGTCAATGGACAAAGTAATAGATACAGTCCAGCTCCTGTCCACTGGCAGGATCTGGGGAAAGGGGAAGGACTGGGTAAGAGATAAGCTGGTCCCTATTCCCAGAGGGGAATGATGAAGGGAACCAGGACTGAGGAAGCAATCCAGTTCACAGCTAGATTAGAAAACAAAGCAGACATAAAGGTAGGTAAAGAGGTTAAGCCTGCTCAGTTCCCATAGATGTCAGAGAACATCATCTACTGAATCTCTACCACGGGTGTACTGTAGGAGGTGATATTTCCAGCATATCTGATTTGCTTCTTATAAGAACTCTCAGAGGTTGCCGTTGCTACCAAAACTTGCTCCCCTGACACAGAGTTCTTTGGCTAAATATACAGCTTGGAAGATGTCACAGGCTATCACCACTCACCCTGCCCTCATCAGAATCATCACACACACTCAAAGCACTGAGACATCTTGTATTAAAAGAAACCATTTTCATGTACTTATTAACCCAGAATTTCCAATGAAATCAGAGACATTTACAGTCTTCTTTCTGACCCGGTGTTCTAAGGAATGAACTCTGAAACAATGGCGGTGTTAGAAGCCGTTAGTGAAATAGTGATGCTTAAGTCTGGATTAGTGGGAAATCTACCAAAACAACTATGCTGTGTGGCTGAAGGTATAAATTTCTAATGTGATATAGATCACAGATGGGGGATATGTTGGGCTTTATAAAGAAATTACCAAGTGAATAAATGAATAGGAAAAAGTAGAACGAATTTTCATTTGGTAGGGAGAGGACAATGAATTCCTTCTGCCCAAATAGAACTGTAGTTCTGCCAGGATGAGTTTCCCTTGTGATTATGAACTCATGGAGTACTTGCTCTATGAGTGTCTTTTTCTGCTGGCTCCTTCCAAGTAGAGAGTATTCTTCCTAAGGGACCCATGGATTTTCTATCACCTCTTCATCCTCAAGTCAGTGACCAGACCTGGTACCACTGCCTCTATGCAAGACTTAGGTCCTGGGCAGTTGAGTTGACACCCTTGTTAGGGTGGGAGAGGAGGCAAGGTGGTCTCATCGGAAATTCTGGATTGAAAAACAAAATAAACAAAAACCATTTTAATAAGGAGCTTTTCAGGGCCTTAAGTGTGCTAACGTGCACTGCAGGTTTCTACGAAGAGGTCAAGAGAAACAGACATACTCTGCAGCATTTTGCAAGCGGTAAAGTTTCTCACAAAATGTCATGCCTTCAGAAACGTTTAGGAGGAGAAGCTGTAATGACTGATTTAACTTTTCTTAAAGTGCTTAGCCAGAAGCACCTCCGAGGGTTACTTTAAAGAATGAGTGAGGGATTTCCCTGGCAGTCCAGAGTCTGCCTTCCAGTGCAGGGGACACAGGTTCAATCCCTGGTCAGGGAACTAAGATCCCACATTCCAAGAAACAAATAAGCCCGAGCATGGCAACTACAGAGAAGACCAAGAGCCTCAACGAAAGATCTTACATGCTGCAATGAAGACCCAAGTGCCACAACTAAGACCCGACACAGCCAAAAAAATAAAATAAACAAAAAAAAAATTAAAAAAAGAATAAATGAGGCTACCAGAGTGATAGTCCCCAGCAGAGTCCCATGTAGCACAGCTTCAAAAAACTGATGCTCCTGAATAACCTGCAGGTACTTCAGGGATATTATGATACCCATTTTATGAATAGGGAAACAGATTCAGAGGAGCTGGGTGACTTGTCTTCAGTCAAACAGCCAAGCCTGTGACTTCAGCCTCCAAATCCCAAAAGCTTTGCCTAGGCCACTGCTTCTGGCCCCCAAGGCAGCTCTTACCCTATAACTGCATTGTTCCCTGACATCCCTGGTTGTTCAGATGGTAAAGAATCTGCCTGCCAATGTGGGAGACCAGGGTTTGATCCCTGGGTTGGGAAGATTCCCTAGAGAAAGGAATGCCAACCCACTCCAGTATTCTTGCCTGGAGAATCCCATGGACAAAGGAGCCTGGCCAGTTTCATACAGTCCATAGGATCACAAAAGAGTCAGACACGACTGACTAATACATACACACACACACACACACTGTTCCCTACTGTGATGTCACATCCACCCAGAAGTCAACTCTGTCGAAGCACTCTGCATAAACCAAGTGGAGACTCACATTTGTGAATTTAATTCTCTGGAGAACTGGTGATCAGAAAACATGTGCTGTCCAATTTTTCCCACACTTGCCCCTTCGTAGCTGACCTATCACTGGGGGCTGCTGCAGTGTGGTCTGTTTGAGGCCAATAATCATATCACCATCGTAATGAGTGGCAAATCCTATGTAATTTACACATTAAAAGGAGGCTGAGATGCATGGAAAAACCCAGCCCCCATTTGTTTAATGAAATTAAAGCTCTTAGCCAAATACTGGTGCTGAAAAAGAGATGTTTGTGAAGGGATCTCCCCGGCACTCTCGCCCTGCCTCTGAAGAAGAGGGTGAGTGTTCTTTATTCATGATCCCGCCTCTACCTAAATCACTCCCACAATGGGGCCTCTAAACCAAGGGCCCTTGTCTGGGAGCATGATTTACGCAGAGCTGAGGCCAGGCAGGGCTTACAAAGGCATTATGACTAGTTATTTTCAATGACAATTGAAGAGAAAAAGAAAGCAGCAGAGATGTTCTGTGACTTGGCAGGGAAAGCACTAAACTGCCCCAGCCCCCTCCCCCAAATGGTACAAAAGAAAGTTCTGAGCCATACCTGATGAAGCGATTATTTTAGTATATTTTTCTTATTCAGTGGTAACTGGATATCATCATAAAATAAGTGTGACTGACACAGCATTTAGAGCAGCCACACAGAGCCTGAGCTCTAGCGTCAAAAATTGGTCCCGTGACAAGGCAAGAAGAGGTGACTGGCTCCTCCGTTCGATGACTGTCCACATTCCCTATGAGTTCCCCATGACTCTGAAATTCTCCCTCATCTGGGAACCAGCCATGGTGACGTGTGATAAAGCAAAACAAGACATATATAATTGGGGCTCAGCCTGAAAGTCAAGAATCTATCATCATAAAGTCAATTAGTCTATGGGGTGCTCTTGTTCAGTTCGTGAATGGTAAATACATGGAAATATTGTGGAATGTTTTGGTCTAAGAATATGAGTGAAGGCATTAAGGCAATAGTCTATGTAGAAGAATATCCAGAGTATATAAGAAAACATCTAATATCCTTCAGCTTCTCAAAGACAAACACATGTGCAAAAAGAAAGAAGTGCTCACACACACATGTTAACACCCACAACCCTGAAACAGAAAAAAAAAAGAGAGTGTGTTGAGAAGCATCATTCTCTACTTTCTTTACTCTGCACAAAACTTTCACAATCTGGAAACTATATATTTTCAATTTCATCTCCTATTATTCTCCTCACTCACTATTTTCTAGCCACATCTTCCTTTCTATTCCTCAGTCACATCAGATACACTCTTGTTTCAATACATTCACCACCTGTGATATTCCTCCCCAGGATCCTTACACAGTAAACTCTTTCTCAGCCAAGGAGATCTGTGTGGGTTCTAAGCACATCAGATCAAATATATCAAAACATACTCACATGAAATGGAATTTATAGAAAACAAGCACAATTGAATTACAGTTGATTAGTTAAACTATTTTGTCTGTCTTTACATAAATAATTTTGATTTCAGTTTTATAATAAACTTTTCATAGATTAATGAAAATAACATTCTTCAGATCCAAAATATTTTCATGGGCCCTTAAAAAACTCCTAACCATAGGTATAATGCCTGCAGTAACTAATAAGAAGAAATAGTTTTCTCACCAATCAGGTTAAAGCTGAATACATCATTTATATCAAAGAGGTGTTTTCTAACTATGCTTTCCAAAATAGCCTCCAACTCTGTGTTCAGTCTCTCTACCATGTCATACCTTTTATAATCTAAACTTATCCTGCGTTTAATGTTTACCATCTGCTTCCTACTCCTTGAATATAAACAAAATGACATCAGAAACACAAATGACTGTTTACTAATATATTGCCCAGTGCCTAGTACCTGGGACATAGTAGGTATTCAAGAAATGTCACGTTGAATGAATAAATGAATAACTATATGACTGAATGAATTCACACATACTCAGTTAATTCTATAATGACTGAGAGTTAAATCTATCACTGACATAACATGATAATTCTGATTTAGATTTGCATTTGCGTAGGGTTCATAACTAAACTGTGGAGATTGCAACAGTCCAATTCAAGATGCTACTTACAAAAGAATCTGGCATTATAGGGTAGGAGGTGGGGCAGTGGCTCAGTTTTAAGTTTTAAATACTAACAAAAGAAATTCTTCCATCAGAAGAGCTTTAAAATCCCACTTTGTACCTGGATGGAATTTTAATTCTCATGGAAAGGAGAAAGTCAATCAAAAGAACACGACCCAACTCTCAGAGTAGGTGGGCAGCAAACACAGTCAGAACTTAAATGTGCAGAGACTCTTGGAAGGAAGCAAAAACTTCCTATTAAAATAGATGTTTAAAATCTTGGCACGTAAAGTCTGTAGTTTCAGTAAGTGCACTAACAAAATCTAAGTTTAGCAACAAAAACATTTAAGCAAATATTGGACATCTTGGGCAGACTATGGGGTAGGACTGTGGAACCCACTCATGAAGCTCCAAACCAGAAAAGCACGTAACAGTAGAATCAGGCCCTAAGTAAGAAAAATGGAAGAGAGAGATCAGGGCCCACAGTGGTGGTAGTTTACATACAATTCCCATTACAGACAGAGAGCTTTCACCATCTTCCACAAACCACTTGGTTTTTGATAAAACTTTTAGTTAAACAACATCTCCTGGAGTTGTACTAATTATATACCAGGGCCAAATGGAACTTATGAAATTGTTTGAGTTATAATTCTGGAATTGAATAGTAGACAAAGGGAACCAGTGCATAATTCTGACTGAAACAGTTTGTATGTTGTGTGTTAGTTCATCTTATTTGATTTTCTCAATAACTTCATTATGGAGGTAAGCAATACATTGTCCCTATTGTGAAGAAGCAGATCCTCAGAGAGGTTAAATGCCTGTTTTGGTTAGGATAGGTTATATTATGCTTCAGAAACAAGCAATTACAAAAGAACCAAATACAGTTTCTTTTTCCATCACACTAAGTTACACACAGGTTGGGTACCTCTCCATGGCAGCTTTTCTCAATGACTCTAGTTAGTTTCCAGGTAGTTTCTGCTTTGTGACTCTAACACCTCAACAGGAGTCTGCCTTGTAGGTTGGAAAGGAGAGAAATGAAGAATTACATAGGAGTTTTTCATTGACTTCCCCCAGAAGTAACACATACAATTTCTATGTATAATTCATTGGCTAGAACTAGTCACTCAATCCTACCTAAATGCAAGGTTGCTGGGAAGTATAGGTTTTCATGTTCCCAAGAAAGAGGAATTTGAAATGGAATTTGTCTCTGTCACAATGCCTAAGATCAAACAGTGAATAAAGTGAAAGAGTTAAAATTTGACCCAGATCTGATGCCAAGCCCAGTACACGTTCCATGACTCTATCTGATCTAGAAGGTAAGGCTTATGTTGTTTTTTCCTGTTTGTATTTTTAAAATGCAGCATATACCTGACATATGGAGATGCTCAAAATAGTTCTTAAAATTGAAGAAAGGAAGAAAGGAAGGAAGGGAAGGAAGATGGGAGACTGTGAAAGAGGAAGAGAAGGAGGGAGGGAGGAAGATCTTTATTGCTTTTTAACTTCATAACTGATTGATTCTTTGACGACTAGTAAACGACAGATACGATACAGTCATTACTTCCCATCCTTACAATGTCTTCTGGCAGCATTAAAATGAAAAAGTGAAAGTGTAGAAACCAGTATAGCCATTTTCAAGATTTGCCCCACACGACTTGTAAATATCACCATCTATGAAAGAAGGTAGGGTTTCCCAGGTGATGCTAATGGTAAAGAACTTTCCTGCCAGTGCAGAAGACATAGGAGATGAGGGGTTTGATCTCTGAGTTGGGAAGATCCCTTAGAGAAGGGAATGGCAACCCACCCAGTGTTCTTGCCTGGAGAATCCCAAGGACAGAGAAGCCTAGCAGGCTTCAGCCCATAGGGTCACACAGAGTTGGACATGACTGAAGCAACTTAGCACACGTGGCATGCACACATGAAAAAACTGTGGAGAGAGGAGGTTTAAAAAAGAAAGAAAAAATTAAGGAAAAAAGATTACATGACTCTCATGAGGAGGAAATAGAGGCAAAAGGAATCTGTTTGGAATGTAAATTGGTGTGAGTCACATGCCTTGAGATCTTTGGTGGAGAAGTGACATGTAAAGTAAGTGCTACAGAAAAATTATTTAATAATAAGAGTACTGTGTTTCTTCTTTGTTGTACAATTTACAGTACAATCAGAAGACTGAGCTTTTACACAGCCCTTACAGGAAAAGCAAGACATGGGCAAGCAGAAAGAAATTAAGTATCTACCATTGATTGTCACGGATAGCACCAACTTATTGAGCTAATACTTTATTAGTGTGCTATAGCTTGGATGATGATGGTCTTTTTATTGTTTTTGTGGTAACTCTTTATTTTAAGTATCTTATCATTATGAATTCATTTAGTATTGATTGCAATAGCACTGATCATAAAGAATTAATTTGACATTACTATGAATGTCATATGCACTTATATAAGAGTTCGGCTGTAATTCAAAATTAATTAATATAGTAAAGTATTATTGCTTTTGCAGTTTTGCAGCCTTTTTAAATGTATCTAAAGTTTTTTTTTTTTCTTTTTTCACCAGATAGAACCTAGCAGAAAATCTACCTAAGGCTTTCTTCTTCAGAGTCCACTTCATTTAGTGATAAATGGGAAATCTGCCTTAAAAAAAATTCCTTGTGTCTTTAAGCACTTGAGATCCCAGACCCAGAATCCAGTGTTAGCAAAAGACTGAAGGCATGAGTCCTAGGAAAACAATCATGTCTGCTGAGTGTTCCTACTTGCTTGGCAAGGCTGGGCTGAGCAGTGTAATTGAGAGCTTACCTCTCCTCACTATCTTCTCTCACTGAGGACAATCCATCCTTGACAGAGTGAAGGGCCCCCGGCAAAGGAACTCCATTTACTTATAATGATATTGAATTACCAGAAGGTATAATTCAGGACACACTCCTAGCAAGCTGAGATTGTTGAATGTAGGTATTAGTAGGAACCCAGCAAGGTTCAGGGTCTAAATCAAATATCACATGCCTGTGGCCTTCAGTTAAAATCTGCTCAACTGTCTTCTGCTGCTGTTACCACTGCTGCTGCTGTTCCGAACATAATTATGGTGGCATCGGCAGACTTACTGGGGTATTGTGGGCAGGTGACTGACCTTACGCATATCTGGACTTACTACAAGACACAAATGTCTAAAAATAATCTCCTTTTTCTACCTCCTCAATGTTGAAGAAATCTTTGAGGCTTCTCATCATTCCTATTAAAATGTAGATATCATTTCATTTTCCCATTAGGGATTCATCATTAAGCAATCCAACACATAGAATCACTCCGACTGAATGAAATATTGGAGTTTTAAAAGAGATATGAGCTCTAAGGAGCAATCTGAAGCAAAGAGACTGTTTAGAAAGCAGATCATGCAGAATACACCACAATAGACCCTAGAATCCCAGGGACCATGGAAGTTACTGAGAGGAGGCAAAGGAGTGCATACAACTGAAGTGAAATCTTAAAGACAAATTTCAGCTAAGGATGGTGCACAATCATTCAGAGAAGCAGGCAAGAGATCCGCTTGGGTGGCTTAGCCCATGGAGAGTCGGCAGAGGACAAATGGATGCAAGGGACCTCACAGAGTCCGGGCGACAGCTGAGTGCTCCCTGATCTGGTGGAGGTACCAGCTGAGGTGAAACTGAGGTAAAAGGTTGACAGCGAAACTTGATCTGGAGCAGAGTATAGGGCTGTGCCCCTGATAATGCAGTTAGCATCTAGGCAGGCCGGAAGGGCCCTAGTTAGAGCCTGGAGCCAAGGCAGCAGATATAGGCAAGGCAGGACCATTGTCAGACTCTCAGCAGAGCTGCTTGTGGTATCCTTCAAATTAGCTGTAACACAGTGAGCTGGAGATGCCAGATATAAAGAGACCAGTCCCAGAGTGAGGAGGGAATTCTGAGAGACTACTATTAATTTTTTTTTTTAGGATTCCTAAATCTGCTTTACAAAAAGCACCTTTGGTGCTATGAAAAATTAGATTCTTCTTGTCAAATAGATAGCACGTGTAGCTTTCAAAGGGACCCTTCAAGGAAAGCCAGTGAAGTGAAATGAAATGAAAGTAGCTCAGTTGTGTCCGACTCTTTGAGAGCCCATGGACTATACAGTCCATGGAATTCTCAGGTCAGAATACTGGAGTGGGTAACCTTTCCCTTCTCCAGGGGATCTTCCCAACCCAGGGATCGAACCCAGGACTCCTGCAGTGGGGGTGGACTCTTTACTAGCTGAGCCACAAGGGAAGCCAAGGCTGAGAGGCAAAGCCAGTTTCAGACAGTCCTCCCAGCTGCCTCCCGCACCGCACAAGCTTGCCTTTCTTCTCATTTCCACTATGCTTTCTCCTGAAATCATAAGAATAGAAAGAAGCCACACCTTTCACTGGCCAAATCCTTTCTTATGGCTGTGCAAAAATGTAATTATCACCTTGCTCTTAGGTAGTAAATAGCAAAAGTTTTTTAGTTGGTACCAAAGATGATTCCGGGGCTTCTCAGGCAGTGCTAGTTGTAAAGAACCTGCCAGCCAATGGGTTCAATCCCTGGGTTGGGAAGATCCCCTGGAGGAGGGCATGGCAACCCACTCCAGTATTCCTGCCTGGAGAATCCCGTGGACAGAGGAGCCTTGCAGGCTTCAGTCCATGGGGTTGCAAAGTCAGACATGAGTGAAGCGACTTAGCACACACACACACAAAGATGGTTCTACTCCTTTTCTCTGATATATGAAAATCTCTTATCGTTCTAATGCTGATATTTTCTTTGTGTCTGTTAATAACACACTGCAATCAAATAAAACAGCTGCCAAATGGAAAATTCTGAAGTCCAGAATTCCCCTGTCACTCTCGATTAGTTAAAGATATTCAGGAAAGAGGAAGGCTGATGGGACCTGAAGCAATATGGTCCTTAATACCTTAAATTAGCATGCTCTTTGATGATGGATGTTTTACAGTGTCTTCAGTAGCGGGGAAGCCCCCCTGCTGCCCCCCACCCCCAGCAAGGCAGATAAACACAAAGTTCAGACCTCAAAGCACCTATGCCAGCATAAGCACTCACCCTTCAAAATTAGCAGAGGATGCCAGGGAGGTAAAATGGTGTTCTTTATTTGTGCTATGTGAAGCAATAATGGAGATTTACAGTTCTTCAATAGAGCATAGGATTTCCCAGAATGCTGACTAACGGAACCACTTGGAGCTTTATTGATGTAGTGCTGTATTGAAAACACAGGTTTATTAATAAATAGCTTCATGAGCATCTAAGAGGCAAAAGGAGGTAGCAAGTGACATGATGGCATGAAAAACAGGAAGACCGTGTGAAGAAAGCATGTGGCTTGAGAAATGTGACCAGGAGATTAACTGCAGGGATCAATTTAGAAACTTAAGCATTCAGGGAAAAGGTTCCAGTGGAATTCACGTGAGCAGGAGCCTTTTCCTTGTGTTTGCAGGTTTTAATAACCACAAATGTCTCCTAGCGTTTTCCCCGCTTAGGAAGACAATATCAGAGTGTTGGCATCGATTGCTTAAAATCATACTAGCAAAAGATAAACAAAGCTCAAGATATAGAAATATATTTTACACTGAAAAAAGGGGGAAGAAAACCACACTGAAACCCAATCCGCATTTTTCTTGGCTCACAGTAGCAGGCTGACTAGTTACCCAAAATGAGCTTACTGCAAAATCACTCTGTTCTCACCACAGGCACAATTTACCAACTGGGTGCTGCAGACACCGGGCTGGCTCCTGAACTCCTCTCCTCCAATTAAGCGGCACAACCTGTTACCATTTTGCCAATGGACTCTATTTACTTAGGTTCTGCATAACTTGCCAAGTGCTCACTCTGTGGAATTCCCAGCAAAGAGAAAGAAACAATTTGGGGAAATTTTTGTTAACATCCTTTCTTTTAACTTTCCATAGCAGAGGGGAATGCATCAACGTGGAGCAGATGTGCTGAGACCAAATGCTCTCCTTCTCATGATTACAGTTGGTTATACCTGTGGATAGGCAAACTAATTCCACTGCAAGTATGCAAGAGAGGGTAGTACTAACGTACAATGTGTGGTCCTGGAGGCTTTGTTCCTGTGTAATAGGGTGCTTCGTTTCACAAGACCTGGCACGTTGAGAAGAAAACTGAAGCAAAACAGCAGTTGGAAGCGTGGGCTCTCTCTGCATGGCTTAGAGAGTGCCCTAGTTCTCAGCGATGTTGACATAAATAAGCCAGAATTTCTTCTTTGGAGTTGAGAGTAATGATTCTTTCTACTTGATGTGCTCAGTGACTTTGCACCCTATTGTTTTCCACCATTTGAAAATGCCCGAGGATGTCATTATAACTACATGTATCAATATGAAACCTTTACAAACAGTTGACTAAATGAGCGGTTATTATCTTTGTTTCTGAAAATAGTGTACCTTTTTACATCATTTATCAGTAACTAGGTGTAGTCGATTGCACTCTGGTATTGATCCCAATATCTATACCCGTCACAGACTACCTTTCCTCAAGGTCATCGTAAGGTCGGGTTATGATCAATATGAATTGACTGTCTGCAAATAAATTTATGTAGCTGACATAATTGCAAGTCATACCTTTTTCAAATTAAGGTGGACCATTTTATGAAGCATATGTGTTTGAAACATTAATGGTAACACCATCCGACTCTGCATAATGAACCAGTCTCACCATAATTTACAAGTCCTCTTTGTATAACTGAAAGCTGTGTAAGCTCCCGGAGAACCATTTCTAAATAACACCTGCAGAGTTTCAAGCTTCGGGTTTAGCATGGATGCTAATTACGTTTTCTAAGCAAGGGTATTTCCTATGCAGCCCCTATGTGCATTTTGATTTTCCATTTTCAAGTTTCATTTCTATCATTGCTGTTTCAAAGTTCGGTGAGATATTTAGTCACCCTAATCAAAGGACTCCCTTTGATATTGATAAAATCAACTTTTTAAAGTAGAAACAGCATTATCAAAATGCGGAGTGGATTCCAATGCCATTGCCCTACCATGGGCCCCTCGCATGGCAGGGAGACTCACTTGTGATCAGCCTGCTAGCCACTGGATGTCACTGACGCTTACATAAATGGAGCTTAAGGGGCATTTATCTGACTGTAAAAATCATGACTTCAGTAGAAAGCAGTTTAGCTAGAAACATTTCACTCAGGCAATTTCTAATTTCAGAAAAATAGGCTCATAAAGCTCACAAAGGCGATACCCAACTTCAAGCGTGATTAGTTTCAGTTGTTTGTTTCAGCTTTAACTGGGATATGAATAAACAGCAAGTTTTGGGGGGTGCATTCCATTTTTGAGAGCAGCTGCCATTCTGCTTTTAAAGGAACACTACCCAATAGGGTTTGTGGCATCCTAAAATACTTCTTAGCAAGTCCACATCATACAACAATGATTTAGGAAATCATTTTAATTCTACAATTATTGGTGTTTTTGTCTACACAGTTGTCTTACATTTAAGTGTTTTCATGAGAAAATATTCTTATTTTAAAAATTAAAGGTTTTGTGAAGCAGTTAAAATAGACTTTTTTGCTATCATGATCTGGATTCAGATTTTAAACCAGAAATAGGACTTTGTAAAGCACAATTAATGATGACAAGTTTCAGAAAAACATCATTGAATGTAAAATGGCTTCCACCATAAAATTTATTCTCAGATCAGATTGTGGCAGAACAATGTAATTTTTCTTGTCTGTTTCGTAACTTCTCTTTCTGGGACATATCAGGGAGACCAATCAGATCTATCAGTAGATGGCCTATAGTGTAAATATGAAAAGATGTGATAGATTGGAAAGTTCTAACAAAATGAGGTTTCATCTTTTGTCTTGAATATAGACACAAAGCAAATGTAGGATGTGAGTGGCTTGGAGAAAAGGCACGATATCAGAGCAAAGAATTATGACAAATGACATTGCAACAGACATGTTGCCATCCCCGAGCTTGAGCCATTTGAGAAGCTATTTTGAATTAATAACGCATGCCATCATGATTACATTTGCTTAGCAGAAACATTTTAAGAAATAACAGCCTGCAAGAGGAAACTGAAACAATACTTCTCTATCTTCATATAACATATAATTGTCATTTTTCCTTTAGAAGAGAAAAGGTTCAAAAATCCACAGTAACTAAAGTCTAAGTTCTTATTTTTAGGTGACTCAATATTTGCATATGGAGCAAAATTAATTTAATATTGCCTTCCCTCCAAAATAATATTATAGTACTGGAAATATAAATTCATGGGGACTAGATCACAGACTGGTACCTCTCATGGCTAGAACTGAGGTGGAGTGGGGGAAAGGCAAAGTAAAATTCAACCAACTTTTTGTACAAGCAATACAGTGAAAGTGGCAGTACATACACAATCTCACCCTGTCATCGTCTGCACGCCCCACCAAAATATCTTGAAAGATATATGAAAATATATGTATATGCATTCAGGCAATATTGCTAAGATGATTAAAAGCGAAATTCTCTATCTATTGGAACCCAAGCAAATATCTCACAGATTGTTCGTAGTTCAGGTAGCCGGGAACACCTGCAATCACATCTTTAGGCAATTTGGTGTTTGGCAGAAGGCAGGAAGGTATCACTGTAAGAAGGTTCCTCATTCTCTCTTAAACTATGTTTCCACCTTAAATAAATTAAAGCATACAGCAGCAGTAGGTAAGGTGGTCAATGCAATTAAATTCAAAACCTGAATGTATTGAACTTTCTGCAATTATACATGGGTCATCTCTGGACAATATGTTGGCCATCTGGTAGCATCTGTGCCGTTCCCTCTAATAGAGTTCCTGCTGTGGCTCGAGGCCATGGCAGGCAGTGCTAAGCAGGTCACATGTTGAGTCTTTCAGCCATATTTAGGTCACAATTTGGGATGGGAGGAGGCAGGAATTATCTTTTTGCACAAAGGCAATAAAAATGAGTAATCCCTTGTAGGTATCTTGTGTTTTGTTAAATAAATAGGGCTAGATTTTCAGTTTTGTTCCATGCTTCATTCTAAGTTGTACAAAAAATAAGACAAAATATCCAATGCTGAAGGCTAAACATTTGTAAGCTTTCTTTTCTCACGCACACACAGAATGGGTCTTTTTATGATGGCATAACTGGTTTTTTTTGGTTTTTTGTTTTTCAACTAAAAGGAGAGATGGAAGGGGGAATACAAAATTTAATTAGTCTTAGATAATGGATAGATGAAGAATACTCTAGAATGCTGGGTATATTCTAGATAAGTTTTTTGAGGGAGAGAAGGGATTAAAAAAATGTATATGCCTCTTTTTCAAATAGCAGGAGTTGCAGATTACACACACACATATTTAACTTTTTCTAAATAGCTATTGAAAGCTTACATTCTGCTAGTTGATTCATAAAAGGTTTGAAACTGATAGACATTATTTCAATGTGTACAAAAATCTCAGCAACTGGGAAAAATGGGATGCATTTTTCCAAAGTAAAATCATTCTAGATATGAGACTATGAAATTAAAAATCTTGTTAAATATGACATTTGATATCAGCACAAAGTTTCCACCTGGCATATTTACAGATTTCTCCCCCCAAACAGCTACAACATTCACATTTTAAAAGTGTGAACCTCACATGTATTATCCAAGTTCATTTGATATAGATTTTAAAATGCAGTATGGACAAGAGTCAAGTCCAGCATAAGCAATTCCAGTTTGACATCAATTAGTGAGTAGCTTTTACTCTTATAGACATATTTATAATGGAAAGGAGTGCATTTAGACTTTAAGGTCCTGCCAACTAATCAATTTGATGAACTAATTGATAATAAATGTTAATTGACAACTAACAGCAGTCAATTAATTGCATTTCAAATGCAGCTCCAGGAAGCTGAGTTGAACATTATTCTACCTCAAGCTACTCAAATAATAGCTCAGCAATGACTTTGCAACAGGCTGTAAAGGTCAAAATGGGCTAGGCTTCTCCTTATTAGGAGATCGGGGATCCCAGACCATAGGTTTACAAAAACAGCAGCAGTCCTGCCCAAATCTCCCCTCTCCACCCTGGTACTGAGTCTTTTTCTCTGAGACAGTTTGCTGGCTTCATGAAAGTCCCCTGCGGCATTCCCTCTGGGTTGCAATGTGGAAAGTCAGTATGCAACTCCAAAGAAGTGGTTGATTCTGTCAGTTATATAATCTGTCTCTTTGACAGAGCCACTTAAAGCTAAACTTAGGAGAATGGTTCTGTTTAGTTATGTGTCTTTGTAGCAGGAAAAGATACATTCCTATTTTCTGGGTTCCTACAATTAAAGACAGTCAGAGAACAAGTGAGATGGCCAACTAGTGAATCTGGTAAAATTCAGTCCTAAAAAAAAGTCTGTTAAAATTGAAATGTTCTTCATTTTAGTTTCTTGATACATGCTAAAAAGCCCACAGGGTAAATTGAAAGCTATGCCTATGTTCTCAAAATGAAACTCATTTGTGTGTATAATAAATGTCTCACTGACCTTTGGCACTCCAGGGCTTTTGTACTTTCTCTTCTCTTTACCTAGAATGTTCTTTCCCATATGGTCTAGTGGGTCATACCTTTACTTCATTTAGACCTCTGTTCTCCTGCCACGTCCTCACAGAGGTTCACCCTGAACATTCTACCTCAAACCTACACACACTCCTTTGTTCACTTTCTGTTCTCTTAATTTGCTCTATTTTCCTTCACAGTTCCTATCTCTCCCTGCATTATATATGCTCTTGTTTATTTATCACTGATCTCCTTCCCTTAAATGCAAACTCCACAGGGGTAAACTTGGAAGTACTCATTGTGTGTCCTTGGTGCCAAAATGGTGCTCAGAGTGGGTCTTCAGTAATATTTATTGAATAAGAGAAACCATTCTGGAAATTTTCCCTCCAAGTAAATTACTGTGGTCACATTACCTCTGACTCAAGACAAACAATCTAAAAAGGGCAATAAGGTGAAATGGAAATGAAACCTGGCTAAGAGAGAAGAGAACCAACTCCATTTTTGGCTGTATCAGTCATGTCGCTCTGGGAAAATCACCCCACCTTACCGGAACCCAGTTTCCTCACTACAAAATGAGGGGCATTGACAAGATGATTTTTAAAAATTCCTTCTCACTCTGAGATTTCTCTGATTTTGATTTAATTTGTCCTATTTGAAAGAAAACAATTCTCCATTGTTCTTTTCTGGCTATGTTCTCTGTTGGGGAAAAATAATAATACAATAGAATCATGTGTGTTTCATAAAAATTGTTACCTCAGAAGGCTTTATGGAGTTAGAAAATGTCACTATAAAGTTAAATAAATGGTAGCCAAGGGAGAAATGAGCAGGGAAGACAGGGAGAGGCTAGAGATCTTAAATGAAATTTCAAGTGAGACATAAGATTTGAAGAGACAGCTGGAGCAAAGATGGGCCTGTGACAGGAATGAGGAAAATGTGAGGTCAAAGGACTGATGGGAGGAAAAATAAAGGTAAGATAGACAAAAATGGAGGAACTTTAAAAAAATTTTGGACTTCGAACAATACAATGTAATGGAGTGTTTTAATTTAAAGAAAAGGAAACAACCGTAGATCTGAAAGAGTTGGGGAAACAGTTCCCTGAGGACGTGTGGGGGTGAACTATGATGGTGACAGGAGTAGTGTGAGTGATAACTCCACACTTTCACACAACCATAAGCCCTTCAGGCATATCCAAGAATAAAGAAATATACTCATAGCTGGAATCAAGGCTTCTGGCTATAATGACATGGATTTTTACATCCGTGTTGCTCTTTCTTAGATCAGATCTAAGCGAAACCCATAAACTCCTAATATGCTGACCAGAAAAGTTCACATTTCCCCTCCAAAAGGCTAATCAAAGTCCTCAAACTTACTTTGTTTAGAAGGCAGTTGGTTGGATTTAGGTTCTTTCCTAGTTGCTTTTTTTTTTTTTTAATGTTATCATCTACCTGCTTTGGTCTATTGTTTTGTTTTTAAGAAAAAAAAATTATGAGAGAAGCTGGTGTAGTGACTTAAAGTCACTCTTTCATCTTCCTTTTGAATTTGAAATGATACGCAGATACCCTGGGGTAAGGTGGGAAATCCTATTCCACACAGGATAGAGTCATAAACTCTTACGGAATGCCATTGTCACGGGCGAATTCAGATATTATTTCAATAAACTCCTTTGAGCAACATAATCTATGAGTTTATTAAAAGACCCTCAGGTTTATCTTGTGGACTATAAATAATCTATATGCTCTTTCAAACAAAAAATTCAAATTACAGAACAAAGGCATTAAGCTTTCCCCTCAAGTTACATTAGGAGTGGATCTGTTTGCTGCCAACGCAGCCCAGGGGCTGGAACAGTTCCTAATGTAGCTCGATGAGAGCTACAACAACTGCATCTGGATTTCCCACAGCCTCAGAGTAAGTGGTGGGTGAACCAGGGTTCAGAAGCATACAAATAGCTGAGGCTATTTCTTTCTACCTTGTCAAAGGGAGCAAGTGAACTTCACTGGCCTTGTGTCCCTCCGCAGAGTTCTTCCTCTCCAATTCCCCTCGCTACTCAACATTTTGGGTTTTCTTCCAGCGATACTATGGCTCCACCTCCCTTCTACCTTCTCCTTTGCTGCCTCCTTCCCTCTCTCATCCTTGTGTCTTCCCTCCGTTTCCTCACTCACACAGACCTTTAAATTCTAGCAAATGGAATAATGACAAGTAGAACCTGTTCATCTCCTTTTCCGCTAAAATGAAATCTTTTTAAATCCTCTTGGGGCCTATTTTATGTATTCCAACCATACATAACTTGGTTCCCCAAACTCTGAGCTTTCATGCCAAAGCTAGTCCAGATTCAGAGAGGATGCTACCTTGAAAATGTTATCTGAATGGGATAAGTTTTTTGAAAACAGAAATCTGTTTAGCTTAGACCATGTATTACCTTAACACAGAGGCAAATGAATGAATAAACTGAGTGGGTATTCAGTGTAATTTGAGCGTAAGGAAAGAATTTAAAACATTAATTTGGAGCATCAAAATATAAAACAATTTAAAAAAAACTAAAAAATGCATCCAAAAAGAAAATCTTAAACAATAAAGATAATACATGGATCTGTAAGGCAAGAAGTTTTTTGGGGAGACGGGTGACATATGACAATTGAGTCAAGTCAACTCTGTTAAAAGAAGTGGATGATATAGCAGAGAAGGCAAGAGTCAGAGCAGATATCCAGATATTAAATTAAAGGGCATGGAGAATTCAAGCAGAGGGCCATTATAAATATTGACTTTGAAAATAATCTAATTGCAAAACAAAAGAAAGATTTACATCTACTTTTCCCCAAAGTAGTTTGTTTCCCAAAGTAGTTTTCTAATTAGGACCCCATGCAGTTAGTGCTAATACACTTTACTTCATTATTAGTCAATGGGTCTGGTTTTAAAATAACTCTTTCCAAAACACAGCAAATCAACTATGCTTCAATAAAAAGAACTTATTCTCAAAAAGTAAAATAAAATAACTTCCCAATAACATTAGAATAGAATTCTTGGGACAAAATAAAATATTGTAAAGACCAAAGTTAACTAACAGTCTTTTGAAAAATCAAAGGATTAAATGTTGATGAATAAAAATTCACCAAAATTGATAGATATCTATATTGACATGTATTAGGCTCCATTGTCTTCAAGCTTTAGGTACTTTGCTATTATTACTTATCCCAAGTATGTTTATAGAAGCTTTTGTTCCCATTGTCAACCTATTATTTTCCCACATTATTTGATTTAATTAAATACAATGCTCTGTTGTTGTTGTTTAGTTGCTAAGTCATATCTGACTCTTTGCGACCCCATGGACTGTAGCCTGCCAGGCTCCTTTGTCCATGGGATTTCCCAGGCAAGAATACTGGAGTGGGTTGACATTTCCTTCTCCAGGAGATCTTCCATGACACAGGTACTGAACCCACGTCTCGTGCATTGCAGGCGGATTCTTTACCATCTAAGCCACCAGAGAAGGCCCCACAATGCTCTATCTTGCACCAACATTTCTTACAAACCTATCAACAGATCAATACTTGTTGGAGAAAATCAAATATCAATCTATTTTTAAGGAATTATTTAATTACTGGAACAATTTTTAGATGAGATTGATCTGGACCCACCAAATGATAAAAAAAGAAACCACTTCAAAATAATCCTTAAAAAAGTGCTTGCATAGTCTCAAAATATTACCTATTACAAATAGGTAATATTACTTGTATTGCCTATTAATCAAAATATTACCTATTACCTAGGGAAAAAGTAGTAAGTTTACAATGGAGAACATCTTCCAACAAACCCCCATTGCAGGCCATTCTACAAAATACCTGCCCAACACTCCATAAAATTGTCAAAATCATCAAAAAACAAGGAAAAATCTAAGAAACTGTAAGAGCCAAGAGAAGCCTCTGGAAATATGACAACTAAACATAATGTGCTATTCTGGATGGGTTCCAAGAAACAGGACATTAGGAAAAACAACAGAGGAAATCTGAATAAACTACAGTATGGACTTTAATTAACAATAATGTATGACCTAAATCAAATCCCTTATGATTATACAGTGGAAGTGAGAAATAGATGTAAGGGACTAGATCTGATAGACAGAGTGCCTGATGAACTATGGATAGAGGTTTGTGACATTGTACAGGAGACAGGGATTAAGACCATCCCCATGGAAAAGAAATGCAAAAAAGCAAAATGGCTGTCTGAGGAGGTCTTACAAATAGCTGTGAAAAGAAGAGAAGTGAAAAACAAAGGAGAAAAAGAAAGATATTCCCATCTGAATGCAGAGTTCCAAAGAACAGCAAGGAGAGATAAAAAAGCCTTCCTCAGCGATCAATGCAAAGAAATAGAGGAAAACAACAGAGTAGGAAAGCCTAGAGATCTCTTCAAGAAAATTAGAGATACCAAGGGAACATTTCATGCAAAGATCGGCTCGATAAAGGACAGAAATGGTATGGACCTAACAGAAGCAGAAGATATTAAGAAGAGGTGGTAAGAATACACAGAAGAACTGTACAAAAAAGATCTTCACGACCCAGATAATCACGATGGTGTGATCACTCACCTAGAGCCAGACATCCTGGAATGCGAAGTCAAGTGGGCCTTAGAAAGCATCACTATGGCTAGTGGAGGTGATGGAATTCCAGTTGAGCTATTTCAAATCCTGAAAGATGATGCTGTGAAAGTGCTGCCCTCAATATGCCAGCAAATTTGGAAAACTCAGCAGTGTCCACAGGACTGGAAAAGGTCAGTTTTCATTCCAATTCCAAAGAAAGGCAATGCCAAAGAATGTTCAAACTGTCGCACAATTGCACTCATCTCACACGCTAGTAAAGTAATGCTCAAAATTCTCCAAGCCTGGCTTCAGCAATACGTGAACCGTGAACTTCCAGATGCTCAAACTGGTTTTAGAAAAGGCAGAGGAAGCAGAGATCTAATTGCCAACCTCCACTGGATCATCGAAAAACAAGAGAGTTCCAGAAAAACATCTACTTCTGCTTTATTGACTACACCAAAGCCTTTGACTGTGTGGATCACCACAAACTGTGGAAAATTCTGAAAGAGATGGGAATACCAAACCTCCTGACCTGCCTCCTGAGAAATATGTATGCAGGTCAGGAAGCAACAGTTGGAACTGGACATAGAACAGCAGACTGGTTCCAAATAGGAAAAGGAGTACATCAAGGCTGTATATTGTCATCCTGCTTATTTAATTTATATGCAGAGTACATCATGAGAAAAACTGGGCTGGAAGAAGCACAAGATGGAATCAAGATTGCCAGGAGAAATGTCAATAACCTCAGATATGCAGACGACATCACCCTTATGGCGGAAAGTGAAGAGGAACTAAAAAGCCTCTTGATGAAAGTGAAGGAGGAGAGTGAAAAAGTTGGCTTAAAGCTCAACATTCAGAAAACTAAGATCATGGCATCTGGTCCCATCACTTCATGGCAAATAGATGGAGAAACAGTGGAAACAGTGTCAGACTTTATTTTGGGGGGCTCCAAAATACTGCAGATGGTGATTTCAGTCATGAAATTAAAAGACACTTACTCCTTGGAAGGGAAGTTATGACCAACCTAGATAGCATATTTAAAAGCAGAGACATTACTTTGTCAACAAAGGTCTGTCTAGTCAAGGCTATGGTTGCTCCAGTGGTGATGTGTGGATGTGAGAGTTGGACAGTGAAGAAAGCTGAGCACCGAAGAACTGATGCTTTTGAACTGTGGTGTTGGCGAAGACTCTTGAGAGTCCCTTGGACTGCAAAGAGATCCAACCAGTCCATCCTAAAGGAGATCAATTCTGGGTGTTCATTGGAAGGACTGATGTTGAAGCTGAAACTTCAATACTTTGGCCACCTGATGTGAAGAGTTGACTCACTGGAAAAGACCCTAATGCTGGGAAGGAGACAGGGCAGGAAGAGAAGGGGACAACAGAGGATGAGATTGCTGGATGGCATCACTGACTCAATGGACATGGGTTTGGGTTGACTCCAGGAGTTGGTGATAGACAGGGAGGCCTGGCGTGCTGTGCTTCATGGGGTCACAAAGAGTCGGACATGACTGAGTGACTGAACTGAACTGATATATTGTTTCATTAATTAAAACAAATATTCCATATTACTCTAAGAGATTAATAAGAGGGGAAACTGTATATGAAATATATGGGAACTTTCTGTGTTATCTTTGCAGTTTTTACATAAATCTTAAACTTGGGGAGGGTGGTGGGAGGGGGGTTCAGGATGGGGAAAACATGTAAATCCATGGCTGATTCATGTCAATGTATGACAAAAACCACTACTATATTGTAAAGTAATTAGCCTCCAACTAATAAATATAAATGAAAAAAAAATTTTTTTTAAAGAAAAAAGTTTACTTTAAAAATTTAATGTAAATGAAATATTAAATAATTTTCATAGAAAAGTTTTTTAAAACTTACAACAAACTGCTTTCTTTTTTCATTTATTTTTATTTGGAAGATAATTTCTTTACAATGTTGTGTTGGTTTCTGCCATATATCAACATGAATCAGCCACTTAGGTATATGAGCATCCCCTCCCTCTTTAACCTCCTCCCCACATCCTACCCCATCCTACCCCATCCTACCCCATCCTACCCCTTAGGTTATCACAGAACACCAGTACAGAGCTCCCTGCATCATACAGTAAATTTCCATTGATTATTTAATTTTAAACATGGTAATGTATATGCTTTCTTAAACAGCAATTGCAAGCATAATTGGATCTTTTCTTTAAAACTGGAGTACCTTATGGACATGAGTTTGTATCCTTTGTGAAGACAATTACTATTTCTTCCTCTCTGACAGTCTGAAACCAGTGTGCATTTCTACTGCATGTGCCTACTTTAGCAAAGTCTGCCTGTTAATATAGATAGGAGCATTCAGAATGGTGCCTGGAACTTAGAAAGTTTACAGTAACATTAATATTGCATGAAGATAACTGTCACTCACTTAACTGTAGGCAGATCATAAGCTTTGGATTGTTCCTAGTGATAATGATGAATGAGTTGTAACCCATTCATATTTGTTCACCTGGTTGCTATTGTGACTGACCAAATATGGACATTATTAAGTGGGCCATCAAGATTCTTTGCAAATAGAAGCGTGAAATGAAATGATCCAGGAGGGAATTACACCTCTGTTTTAGGTCCCATTGGCTCCATCAAACAAGCATGGGGCTCATATATATCCCTCCCCCACACCGCCACATACACACACCTTCTTCTCTCTCTCTAAACTCTGACCTCCCCCCATCTCCCAGTTCAAAAATAGATCAAGGATACCACAGAAAACAGACTTCAAGTTGCAAAGCACCCAAGTGAGATTTCATGTTCTTTAGGAAGGTGGCTTTCTAAAGCATTTCTTTCTAGCTTTCAAATGCTTCATGACCAGAAACCCTTGAGTAGACAGCACGGAGGAAACCATGGGAGACTTGTTCCGGTCACTTTCAGGCAACGCTGTATTGGAAAATTCCTTGCCAGGCACTTGCAGCAACCGCCGCCTGGCTCCACGCCTGCCAATCAAAAACAAGGCAGGCATCCCCTTTTGGCAAGTGGCCAGAGGAGGGTGCTCTGCTGTTAGGCGAAGATCCTCCAGGAAGAGAGGGGAACCAGCAAACAGGGATCTTCCATCTCCCTTCAAACCTGCAAGTGGAGCCCTTGTGGTGTTTCTCCGTTTTTGTCTCATCCTGTCACTCTCTAGTCTTTGAACAATAGAGGCAACAATGGTCTTGTCTAAATGATTTCACAGGCTATTATTCAGACACTCAACTTTTAACATTTCAATTTTGTCATTCTGTTTCCACACAAAAGGTGCACTTCTACAGTATAATGTTCTCAGAATTATGTCAATGAGCAGTAATGGCTTTTAACATTAAGTTGATCATTAACAACTACATTATCTGAGGCATAATCAGTGCTTCATCCTTTTGTGTGATTATGACACTTCGGAATCTGAAACTAATAGGAGGATGCGCTCATAACAACATATAAAAATATTTATACAGTAATAAAAGGTTAGTGAAAAGCAAACGGTCTGAAACAGTTTAATGAATAAAAATACCAACATATTTTATTTACAAAGGTGAGTTTCTAAAGGAGAAAAATATGTAAGCAGTATCACAACAGTAACAGTTCTTTGTTCATAAAGGTTTTTAATACTGCGTTTAAACATTCTGTGTAGGGGTCATTTCAATGGAGCTTTACAAGGGGAGCGTAATCCAGTAAGTCTGTATTTTTTAAACAGTTGAATAAGGCAAAAAGAAGATTTTATGTTTTAAGAATTACTTTCATAAATTTTCAAGCTATTTGTACTTTCACAATTTTTCAAGCTATTTGGCAAAGAAGGTTGAACTGATGATATTGAGTATTTTTTTAAACTTATTTTACTCGTCCTTCTACCATCTCTTGCATGAGAAATCACTCAGGGAAGAATTGTGTGTATTTGCCTACCACTCAATGTTTGCAACCATACAGCATTCAAGACACGGGAGAATAATTATAATAGCAACAACAAGTTCTAAAGTCTGGAGAGAAGCCCAAGTCTAAATGGACCATGTTTTACATATGATTTTGGGTTTTGATTAGAACCTGTTAATTGTAATAGATCCATCATCAAAGAATCAAGCCAATGTCCATGTAATCATAAAGAGTAACATGCTATTCTTATCACTTGATGAAGAAGTCACTTTTCCAGGAATCTATCCTTTAAGAAATTCCTGAATCCAGAAATAACTTAGCACATAAAGAAGTTTATCACAATGCTATTTATAACAGTGAATATCAAACCAAACTGACTATCCAAAAAGAGAGGGGTGGTTAAGAAACCAATGACTACATTTTCATTTGGACACAAGATGACAGATGGCTTAGCCATTTCTTGTGATGTTTATCAAAAAATTAATAAGTAAAATACTTATAAAATTTAATTGAAAAGAATTGCGTTGTGAGTATGTATTGAAAGCACTATGAACAGAAAAAAAGGTGGAGATGAACTGGGAGAAGAAAATATACCAAGTAAATAGTGTAGTTTTCTTGGGCGGTGGTTTCTTTCCTCCTCCTCCCCCTCCCCGCTTCTCCTTCTTCTTTCTTCTCTGTACTTTTATGTATTTTCACATTTTATTCAAATAGAATACATTGTTTTTCCCATTTAAAACAGGATGCATGTTTAAATCTGTTGCTTCCTTGTCCTTATTGGAAGATATTGAATCAAGTGTACATTGAACAAGAACAACGTGTGACAGCCATGATTTTCATTCTTCCAACACTGAAAGGTGGTCTTTAGACTTGAAAGTACAGAAATTTTGTGTAGAATACAATGTGTCACTTGTGTGTCTTCCTCCTGCCCCAAGTCTTCCCCTCCCTGACTGACTGATCTCATCCACGATGATAAAGCATTATCCTGTCCATGTGACCGCCCTGTATCCAGAGAGCTTTGCTTCAGCTCATTTCAGTTCACACTTTGCTTTTTGGAGCTTGTCTGCAACATTGATGTAAGAGATTTACTTAGAGAATAGAAGCAACATATTTTGAGGGAGAGAGTGGAAGGCTTTCGTCGCTTTATCCTGGGAACCAGGGAAACATTCTAAGAGAATGTATGTACCTGACTGTGTGGAGGGAATTTGACACAACAGTTTGAGGTGCAAGAAGACGTATGGGCAAGGAGGGATTGTTCAACACACTCACTGCTATAACCAAAGAACCCTACTTGCTGGCCTTTGGATGTGTCTTATTCTGTCTGTCCATCTTTCCAAACACCTCATGTATTATTTCTCCTCCTAGAATGCTCTCTCTTATCCTGTTTATTCTTACTCAAGTCCTGTCTCTATCTTTCTTTCAAACTTAGCCCCTTTGAAAATAACACATATGAGCTTTTTTTTTTTTTAATTTTTATTTATTTATTTTTTTGTCATACATTGATATGAATCAGCCATAGATTTACATGTATTCCCCATCCCGATCCCCCCTCCCACCTCCCTCTCCACCCGATTCCTCTGGGTCTTCCCAGTGCACCAGGCCCGAGCACTTGTCACATGCACCCCACCTGGGCTGGTGCTCTGTTTCACCATAGATAGTATACATGCTGTTCTTTTGAAATATCCCACCCTCACATTCTCCCACAGAGTTCAAAAGTCTGTTCTGTATTTCTGTGTCTCTTTTTCCGTTTTGCATATAGGGTTATCGTTACCATCTTTCTAAATTCCATATATATGTGTTAGTATGCTTTAATGTTCTTTATCTTTCTGGCTTACTTCACTCTGTATAAGGGGCTCCAGTTTCATCCATCTCATTAGGACTGATTCAAATGAATTCTTTTTGATGGCTGAGTAATATTCCATGGTGTATATGTACCACAGCTTCCTTATCCATTCATCTGCTGATGGGCATCTAGGTTGCTTCCATGTCCTGGCTATTATAAACAGTGCTGAGATGAACATTGGGGTGCACGTGTCTCTTTCAGATCTGGTTTCCTCAGTGTGTATGCCCAGAAGTGGGATTGCTGGGTCATATGGCAGTTCTATTTCCAGTTTTTTAAGAAATCTCCACACTGTTTTCCATAGCGGCTGTACTAGTTTGCATTCCCACCAACAGTGTAAGAGGGTTCCCTTTTCTCCACACCCTCTCCAGCATTTATTGCTTGTAGACTTTTGGATAGCAGCCATCCTGACTGGCGAGTAATGGTACCTCATTGTGGTTTTGATTTGCATTTCTCTAATAATGAGTGATGTTGAGCACCTTTTCATGTGTTTGTTAGCCATCTGTATGTCTTCTTTGGAGAAATGTCTGTTTAGTTCTTTGGCCCATTTTTTGATTGGGTCATTTATTTTTCTGGAATTGAGCTGCAGGAGTTGCTTGTATATTTTTGAGATTAATCCTTTGTCTGTTTCTTCATTTGCTATTATTTTCTCCCAATCTGAGGGCTGTCTTTTCACCTTACTTATAGTTTCCTTTGTAGTGCAAAAGCTTTTAAGTTTCATTAGGTCCCATTTGTTTAGTTTTGCTTTTATTTCCAATATTCTGGGAGGTGGGTCATAGAGGATCTTGCTGTGATTTATGTCGGAGAGTGTTTTGCCTATGTTCTCCTCTAGGAGTTTTATAGTTTCTGGTCTTACATTTAGATCTTTAATCCATTTTGAGTTTATTTTTGTGTATGGTGTTAGAAAGTGTTCTAGTTTCATTCTTTTACAAGTGGTTGACCAGTTTTCCCAGCACCACTTGTTAAAGAGGTTGTCTTTTTTCCATTGTATATCCTTGCCTCCTTTGTCAAAGATAAGGTGTCCATAGGTCCGTGGATTTATCTCTGGGCTTTCTATTTGGTTCCATTGATCTATATTTCTGTCTTTGTGCCAGTACCATACTGTCTTGATGACTGTGCTATGAGCTTTATATATGAAGATATTTATCTCTTACCTATAATACTATGTTTGATCACAAATCACTCTTCTAAAATGTTCTAACTAAAAACATTTAGTCCTGTGGGCTGTAGCCCACCAGGCTTCTCTTGTCCACAGAATTCTCCAGGCAAGCATACTGGAGTGGGTTGCCATTTTCTTTTCCAAAAAACCACTTCAACTCTGTAATTTTTCTTATTTTTTCCCAATTCACAATAATACATTGAAAAAATACTGATGTATAGAAACATCACACAAAAATTATGTTAATAAAATGTGGTGCAGGTTCATTCTCTTGGATGTCTTCTCCAAAATTCAAAGATCTAGGAAAATGTTGGGAACCATAAAACAAAGGCATAATGATTTTAGTTATGATTACTTCTGAAGTTATAAGAGTTTGTTTTATGAATGCCTATCTGCTTCTCTTTTCTGATTTTCAATCAGTATTTGCTTAAAATACTTAGAAAAAAGCATAAGTTTATCTTTGATATGTAGAAAGAATAAATATACTGAGCAGATACAAGAATAAATCAACCCAGAATCCATGGGTAGCCAGCCTAGTAGAAGACAAGTCACTGAGCAGCAACCAGCAGTTTCTTTGAAGAGCAAATCAGTTTTTCTGCAGATCAGTTTAATTACTTTCCATGTTAGAAGGAAAGGACATGTGCACAAATAGGAAGTCTTTGATATAACCTTTATAGTCTTCAAGAAGCTTTTAATTTCTGACTTCTACTGTACTAGACAGGGTTGCCAACAATCCTGTCATGCCAACCAAAAGGTGTTCATCTGCATTCTCCTTAGTGGTCTTTTTTTGTGTGAAGACCATGCTTCTTCTGCACTTGAAATCCCACTTCCACTGTATTACGCTTCCTGTCAGTACATGTGACCTACCTCCATTCCAAGCAGCTATGACACGGGAAGGCTCTTCAATAACTGTAATATCAAGACCTTCTTTCTTTTACCTTTTTTTAAAAAAGATTTTTGATGTAGGTGAGGACCACTTTTAAAGTTTTATTGAATCTGTTACAATCTTGCTTCTGTTCTATATTTTGGTCTTTTTGCCACGAGACATGTGAGACCTTAGCTCTCCAACCAGAGATAGAACCTGCACCTCCTGCATTGGAAGGTGAAGTTTAACCACTGGATCACCAGGGAAGTCCCCCTTCATTCTTTACAATGATGTTGTATAAAGCATGTGCTCAGTTGCTTTGGTCGTGTCCGACACTTTGAGACCCTATCGACTATAGCCCGCCAGGTTCCTCTGTCCATGGGATTCTCCAGGCAAGTATACTGGAGTGGGTTGCCATGCCCTCCTCCAGGGGATCTTCCCGGCCCAGGGATCGAACCTGCGTCTCTTGTGTCTCCTGCATTGCAGGCAGGTTCTTAACTCACTGAGCCACCTGGGAAGCCCCTTTTATGATGATACTGAACTGTAAGTTGGGTACTACAACCCATGAGATTCACTAGTGAAACAAACATAAACAGAGCCCTCGGGTTATCTCTGCAAATAGCCTCTGTCCTGTTTATCTACCATTGCATAACAAATTACCCCACAATTTAGCAACTTCAAACAATAATAGATATTTATTATATCATAAAGTTCTTGAGGGTCAAAATTTAGGAGCAGCTTACATGAATGATTCAAGCTTGAGATCTCTCATGTTTCAGTCTAAATAGTGACTTGGTTTGCAATTACCTGAAGCTTTGACTTGGGCTGGATGATCTCCTTCCAAGATGGCTCACTCACACAGCTGACGGGCTGGTTCTGGCTGTTAATAAGGGTTCTCAGTTCTTTCCCAGTGGGCTTCACCAGAAAGCTGTTCAGCACACAGGCTAGCTTTTCCCAAAGAACTGGTCAAAACCGCAGTCACTTACATGACCCAGCCTGGGAAATCCCAGACCATCATTTCCACAGTATCATATTGATTACACAAGATAAGCCCTATCCAATGTGAAGGGCGTGATAACAAAAAGCAAAGATTATTGGGAGTCAACTCGGTCATCCTGTTATTGCTCATGACACCTTCTATTGAGATATGGAATTGTTCTTTGCTTTTTTTTTTTTTTAATTAGTTGGAGGCTAATTACTTCACAACATTTCAGTGGGTTTTGTCATACATTGATATGAATCAGCCATAGATTTACATGTATTCCCCATCCCGATCCCCCCTCCCACCTCCCTCTCCACCCGATTCCTCTGGGTCTTCCCAGTGCACCAGGCCCGAGCACTTGTCTCATGCATCCCACCTGGGCTGGTGATCTGTTTCACCATAGATAGTATACATGCTGTTCTTTTGAAATATCCCACCCTCACATTCTCCCACAGAGTTCAAAAGTCTGTTCTGTATTTCTGTGTCTCTTTTTCTGTTTTGCATATAGGGTTATCGTTACCATCTTTCTAAATTCCATATATATGTGTTAGTATGCTGTAATGTTCTTTATCTTTCTGGCTTACTTCACTCTGTATAAGGGGCTCCAGTTTCATCCATCTCATTAGGACTGATTCAAATGAATTCTTTTTAACGGCTGAGTAATATTCCATGGTGTATATGTACCACAGCTTCCTTATCCATTCATCTGCTGATGGGCATCTAGGTTGCTTCCATGTCCTGGCTATTATAAACAGTGCTGAGATGAACATTGGGGTGCACGTGTCTCTTTCAGATCTGGTTTCCTCAGTGTGTATGCCCAGAAGTGGGATTGCTGGGTCATATGGCAGTTCTATTTCCAGTTTTTTAAGAAATCTCCACACTGTTTTCCATAGCGGCTGTACTAGTTTGCATTCCCACCAACAGTGTAAGAGGGTTCCCTTTTCTCCACACCCTCTCCAGCATTTATTGCTTGTAGACTTTTGGATAGCAGCCATCCTGACTGGCGAGTAATGGTACCTCATTGTGGTTTTGATTTGCATTTCGCTGATAATGAGTGATGTTGAGCACCTTTTCATGTGTTTGTTAGCCATCTGTATGTCTTCTTTGGAGAAATGTCTGTTTAGTTCTTTGGCCCATTTTTTGATTGGGTCATTTATTTTTCTGGAATTGAGCTTCAGGAGTTGCTTGTATATTTTTGAGATTAATCCTTTGTCTGTTTCTTCATTTGCTATTATTTTCTCCCAATCTGAGGGCTGTCTTTTCACCTTACTTATAGTTTCCTTTGTAGTGCAAAAGCTTTTAAGTTTCATTTTAAGTTTCATCACCCTCAATGGTGAAAAATTGAAAGCATTTCCCCTGAAGTCAGGAACAAGACAAGGGTGCCCACTCTCACCACTACTATTCAACATAGTGTTGGAAGTTTTGGCCACAGCAATCAGAGCAGAAAAAGAAGTAAAAGGAATCCAGATAGGAAAAGAAGAAGTGAAACTCTCACTGTTTGCAGATGACATGATCCTCTACATAGAAAACCCTAAAGACTCTACCAGAAAATTCCTAGAGCTAACCAATGAATATAGTAAAGTTGCAGGATATAAAATTAACACACAGAAATCCCTTGCATTCCTATATACTAACAATGATAAAACAGAAAGAGAAATTAAGGAAACAATACCATTCACCATTGCAACAAAAAGAATAAAATACTCAGGAGTATATCTACCTAAAGAAACAAAAGACCTATACATAGAAAACTATAAAACACTGATGAAAGAAATCAAAGAGGACACAAACAGATGGAGAAACATACCGTGTTCATGGATTGGAAGAATCAATATTGTCAAAATGGCTATTCTACCCAAAGCAATCTATAGATTCAATGCAATCCCTATCAAGCTACCAACGGTATTTTTCACAGAACTAGACCAAAGAATTTCACGATTTGTATGGAAATACAAAAAACCTCGAATAGCCAAAGTAATCTTGAGAAAGAAGAATGGAACTGGAGGAATCAACCTGCCTGACTTCAGACTCTACTACAAAGCCACAGTCATCAAGACAGTATGGTACTGGCACAAAGACAGAAATATAGACCAATGGAACAGAATAGAAAGCCCGGAGATAAATCCACGGACCTATGGACACCTTATCTTTGACAAAGGAGGCAAGGATATACAATGGAAAAAAGACAACCTCTTTAACAAGTGGTGCTGGGAAAACTGGTCAACCACTTGTAAAAGAATGAAACTAGAACACTTTCTAACACCATACACAAAAATAAACTCAAAATGGATTAAAGATCTAAATGTAAGACCAGAAACTATAAAACTCCTAGAGGAGAACATAGGCAAAACACTCTCCGACATAAATCACAGCAAGATCCTCTATGACCCACCTCCCAGAATATTGGAAATAAAAGCAAAACTAAACAAATGGGACCTAATGGAATTGTTCTTTGATCAGTTAGAATCTGAAGTGGCCTGTGACTGTTTTGAACAACTGAATGCAACGGAAGTGGTGCTATGTATACACGCATGTGCTCAGTCGTGCCTGACTCTTTGTGATCCCATAGACAAGAGCCCACCAGACTCCTTTGTCCATGGAATTGTCCAGGCAAGAATACTGGAGTGGGTTGCTGTTTCTTCCTCCAGATGATCTTCCCGACCCAAGGATTGAAACCGCGTCTCCTGAGTCTCTTGCATCTCCTGCACTGGCAGGTGGATTCTTTTCCACTGGGCCACCTGGGAAGCCCAAGTGATGCTATGCCAGTTCCAAATTAAGAGTCTTTTAAGGACACCGGAAGTTTTTTTTTTTTTTCTTGCTCTTTGGATCCCAGAGCCATTCTCTAAGAAGTTCAGACTAGAGCATCACTGGTGGCTCAGTGGTAAAGATCCCTGATCTGAGTTCAATCCCTGATCCAGGAAGATCCCATATGCCAAGGGAAGCAACACAGCCGGTGCACAACAACTATTGAACCTGTGCTCTAGAGGCTGGGGAGCTGCAACTACTGAGTGCACAGACTGCAACTACTGAAACCTGTGGCCCCCGGCCTGTGCTCTGCAACAAGGGAAACCCACACACAGCACTGCAGCTGAAGGCTAGCCCCTGCTCACCACAACTGGAGAAAAGCCTGAGCAGCAACCAAGGCCCAGCACAGCCAAAAATGAAATAAATAGATAAAAATTAAAAAAAAAAAAAAGAACTTTAGGCTGCCTTGCTGAAAAAATAGCTACAACCTGGTATGTTGAGGTACTGGACATGTGTGCAAAGAAGGCCATCTTGGTTAATTATTCAGATGACTCCAGAACCTATTACTGAAGGACTGCAACTACATGAGAAATTTCAAGTTAATATCACCAGCTGAGTCTGCCAATTCACACAACTATGAGACTATGAAATGATTTGCTATCCAATGACAGAAAATCAGGACAAAAGTTATGCAACTTTCTATTATTCATTCTTGGTACTTTATGTATACCTTTGTATTACAGGGAACAGTACCTGGATTACTACAATGGCATCTTAACTGGTTTTTCACAATACTCTTGCCTCCAACCAACTATTCTCCAAATAGTAGTCAAAGTGACTATCAACATAACTTGTATCAAAGTCTTTCCTCATCCTCAGATGATTCTATGCTTCAGTTTTGTATTATGATTGCAGTCTATATACCGATACAACTCTTTCATAACATGTATAGCACTGTATTTTTAATTGTAATTTGCATAATCATTTTTTAATGTTGTTCTCCTTAACTAGATATTAATCTCTAATAGGCAAGGTGCCTTATCCATTGGTCTAGCCTCTGTGTCAAGCACAATGCTTAGTACATAGTAGCCATTCAATAAATACTTGTTAAATGAATAACTTTAAAAAAAATGGCTTTTACAGTTCACTTGATTTTGTATTAACAACTTACTCCCTAAGTTGCCTTAGGGAGTAACTAACTTGCCTCTTTGGGCTATTTCCAGTTGCAATAAATATATGAAATCAATTAATGTTTTAGCTAACTTTTCACAGGCTTCCAGAAATAGGTCAAGAAAAGAGTTATGTGAAATGTGACATATGTTCCAGTCTTAAACTAAGGATCCTGTTAAGATAAGCAGAGTTGTGGCCACTCTTTATTGAGAATAGCTATTCAGATTCTATCTAATTCATCAAAGCAAAATAAATGATAATCCTCCCACTTCCTTTTGCCAGTTCTCATTTTTATTTTCTACAGAATTTTTCAAATGATTTCCTACATTTTCTATTGCATATTTATATGTATTAACTTATTTAGATTAAGAATAAAAGATTCTCCAACTCCTTCCTTTGGTGACCTTGGAAAGCATAAAGCCTTGGTTAATGTAATCAGACCAATCCTAGAAAATTAAAATCACCACCCAAAATGCTTCTGCATTATTAAAAAATGGAGCCAGACAGACTGTTAGGTAAAGCATATGTTAACAAAGCACAGAAGTGGTTAAACACAAGGACATTTCCCTATATAGGAGACCAAAGGCCCAAATATTCAATAACAAAAATTTTAGCCGTATGTGCACTTATGTAGAACAGATTATTAACTGTTATCCTCTGTAAATATAAGAAGTGAATTACAATAAATCTGAATAATTTTAAACTCTTTTTTTTCTGAAATCACAGCCATTAAGCAGTGGTGATCATTCAGTGGAAATACTCATCAAGATACATGTATGACAGAAATACCAAGTTCATTTTGGGATGTCAAATGGAGGCAGATTCTACAAATGCTTATATTCAAAAACATTTTCAGAGTAATTACGCTTTTTTGGACAACGTTTTCAGCATCCTTTTTCTTTTTTTCTTACATATGTTTCTAAATCTGTGTTTGGAATCCAAATTTTAAATTTAATTACAAGCTGAAGAATATGCTTACTTAACATCCAATTTAATCCTAAATTACCCTGAAATTCATAGAGGCTCATGGGAGTTTAGGGTTGGAAGTTTCCTAAAGTTTATCTAATCCAGTGGTTTTCAAAGATTAATGTGCTCTAGTATCACCTAGCTGTTGTTCTTTGGGTTACCCTGGTGGCTGAAACTGTAAAGGGTCTGCTTGCAGTGCGGGAGGACTGGGTTCAGTCCCTAGGTCAGGAAGATCCCTTGCAGAAGGGAGTGGCTACCACTCCAGTATCTTGCCTGAAGAACCCCATGGACAGAGGAGTCTGGCAGGCTACAGTCCATGGGGTTGCAAAGAATTGTCACGACTTAGCAACTAACACATTCGGAATCACCTAGAGGACTTATTAAAATACAGATTGCTGGGTTCCACCCTCTGAGTTTCTGAATCCATGGGTTTGTGGAGGGAACTGAGAGTTTGCTTCTGTAGCTAGTTCCCAGATCATGTTAATGTTAGTGGTCCAGAGGCTTCACTTTGAGGATCACTGATCTAACCAACTGCTTAAATTTTACAGATAAAGAAAGAAAGTCCCAGAAAACTTTAAAAATTAATGCAATGATTCTGCCACAGTCAGTGACAAAATGGCAGGAAAGGGTGAGATTCGAAGACAGGTTTCCTATTTCCAAGTAGAATGTTCCTCTGATACTACTTTCTTATTCTGAAGTATATTTAGTACCATATGAGGCATTGATTAATAAGCTACAGAAAAAATAAGTCACAGCTGAGGAAAAGGGAAGACAACATAAACATGGTCTCTCCCATTCGACAAAATTAAAGACATGCAGGACCACACCAAAAATTGAATGATTCAGGTATTTCTTTGTGGCCACTACTCCCCTTTTGAAGTTCATTTCCCTCTAAACATCTAAGGACTTACTTTGCATTCTTACATTGCAACGTCTTTGTTGATAACTTTTCAGTAATTCCATTAAAGCAAATCACAGGGTTGTCAAATCTTCAAGGATCAGAAGATCATGAGTTGACAAGTAGCAGATGCACAGAAAGAAGTTTTAAATAACGTGCATTCATTCCCCATGTGGAGTAAAGTAGAATACCTATCACTCCATGATAGTAAAAACCAGCCGGGAAATAACGAAGAATGGAGTTATGCCATGATATTTACCATTTCTCCCACTTTCATGCAGTGAAGAACCAAAAAATTCAGAAGAAAGAAAACTCTTAGATTTTCCAACAAGCTGTTTCTGTTTAAGGACAGAAGTTTCTGTTAAAATTTAGTATAATTGTGATGTCACTGAGCAGAGTGAAAGCTGCAGGCAAACAGAACATTCTCATTGTAATACCACTACTGTAGGCATATTTGAAACACTATAGCTTCTTCAGACTATAATTATAACTGTTTGCTGCTTCTGTGGTTTCAAAGATAATAGAAGTTGTTCACAAAATTTACACAGCACTGATGTATTGCATATAAAATATAGACAGTCACGTGCAAAATATCCCATTATATATTTTCTCATAGAGAAAAACAGCTGAGAAACCTACAGACCATCAAATTATGACTCCAGTGTTTCATTACAAGCAATTAGACTCCGGAACCCAAAGGTACAACCAAAATGCTTGGTGTAATTTGGCTAATACCATTTAAGAGCTGGGCCACAGGTGTTTAAATCTGCAGAAAAGAAATGTCCCAGTGGCTCTAGGGTCTTATTACTTTACTTTTAATTCCTTCCATCGCCTGCACATCAAAAGTGGGACCTGGGAGAAAATATATGTTAAATGAGGAGAGAGATTCAAAATTCCACTGATTCATTCCACAAGCACTGAGTGAATGACTACTCCATGTCAGGCACAGTTCTTGCCTAAATGAACTCAAAATCCAGCAGGAGAAGTGGCCGTAAATTCATTCCTTGTCAAACACTGAACACTGTTGTAAAGATATCAGTACAACCTGTTACTCATGTTATAGAACAGACTGTTTTTTTGTTCAGACTGGGAAATTAAGAAATAATCGCCAAAAAATGACATTGATATGGGTCTAGAGGAATTAAAAAGTAGTTTCCATACAGAAAAGAAAATCATCTGATGGGAAATAAAGCCATGAAAGACAGGTTTGAGGTCCTAGCCCTTAGAAAATTATGCTAAGGAATTTGTACACTGTTTCCAAGACAGTAGGAGACATGGGGAGTGTTTGAGGGCTCTGGGCCAAGTAGTTTCTGATAAATTTCTGGGAAGCACACCTAAAAAAGGTAGACAAAAAATAAAAGACATCTTTCTGTAATGCTTGGATGAGCTGTTATAATAATAGACTCCCTAGAAACCAATCACAAATAATCCAAGGAGTTAAAGAGATTTGGAACAGACTTTTGCCCTGAGGTATCTGCAAATTTCTGATGGCCTAGAACCTGAATTTCAATGAATCATGCATCAGTGATAGGACACAAAACTGAGGCCAGAACAGAAATAGAGATCAACACAACAAGGTAAATGGGAAAAAACCCAATAAAATTAACAACAACAAAAACTAAATGAAAATTAAAGATATGATATGCAGCACCAATACAACCAAAAGTTAGTTCTATGATAAGACTAATAAGGAACAAATCTCTGACAAGAGTAATCAAGGGGAACAAAAAGGGAAGAAGAATGCAAAATACATGAAATGAGGGATGAAAGAGGGACTTAGTGATGCAGCACATCCTAAAAAGATAGTATGAGAGTATTGTATCAACTTTGTTATAGTAAATTTACATTGATCAGTGAAATGGGCAAATTTCTAGAAAGATTTGTAAACTTACCTGTTCATGAAGACCTAGAAAATCTAAGTCACCTTAGAACTCTCCCAAGAAACTAAAACTATTGTTTTAAAATTTCTCCCAAAGAAAAGGAGCTTGTTGCAATTGTTCTATTGATGCATTTTGCCATGCAATCAAGGAACAGATTATTCCACTGTTTTAGAGAAGAGAGAAAAAGAAATACTCATAGGTAAAAACTAGCATATCCTTTATACTAAACCATACAGAGTCAGTTTGAAACAGAAAATTATGAGTTAATCTCACATAAAAATTATTAAACTAAGTCCAGGGATATACAAAGAAGACAACACACTATTAACAGATCATAATTGTTCTATATAAAAGTCGAGTTGATTCAACGTTAGAAAATTATGAGATTGCTTTGTTATACTAAAAGATTAGAGGAGGAAATCAAGGGACATAAACCTGTACATCCATGAAGCTCAACAAACTCTAAGTAGGATAAGTACAAAGAGATTCTCACCAAGCACATCATGTCAAACTTGCAAAAGACAGAAACAAAGAGCAAATCTTGAAAATAGCACATGAGAATCTACTCATCACATACAAGGGATCCTCAAAAAGATTATAAGCTGATTTCTTTTCATAATCATGGAGGTCAACAGGCAGTAAGATGACATATGTAAGTGCTGAAAGAAGAAAATTGTCAACCAAGAATTCTGTATCTAATAAAAATATCCTGCAAAAATGAAGGTGAAATTAAGACATTTCCAAATGAAAAAATCAAAGGGAGTTTATCAACAGTAGTCCAACCCTGTAAGAAATGTTCTCTAAGTATCCTCATGGCTCAATTGGTAAAGAATCTTCCTGTAATGCAGGATACTGAGGTTCAATTCCTGGGTTGGGAAGATCCCCTGGAGAAGGAAATGACAGACCACTCCAGTATTCTTGCCTGGAGAATCCCATGGACAGAGGAGCCTGGATGGTTACAGTCCATGGGGTCACAAGAGTCAGACATGACTTAGCAACTAAACCACCACCATAAAAAATGTTATAAGGAGTCCCCCAGACTGAAACAAAGGATACTAGACAATAACTCAAGATCATATGAAGCAATAAGGAGCAACAATAAAAAAGTTATTCAGCAAACATGATCATAAATAGTAATGCATATTTGACGTGTAACTCCTCTTTTTTTCCCTATATTATTTGGAAGACAAATGCATTAAAGAATAATTATAAATAATCATAAAATTATGTTAAGGAGTGGGAGATAGAGTTATAAAGGAAGAGAGATTTGTATACAACTGAAGGATAGTCTGAACAAATTTTTACCTAATAAGTAATAACCAGTGGAGGGACTTGACCTATCAGTTGGCAAGACTTATTACAAAATATACTATTTAGGACACTGTCGCATTAGTGTGGAAATAATCGCATAGACCAATGGAACAAGAAAGAAATGCCAGAATCAAATCTACACACCTTGATGGAAACCTGATATATGAGAGAACTAGAATTGTCAATCAGTAGCAAAAGATAAATTTATCATTAAAATATGCTTGGACAATTGATGATCCATATGGAAAAAATTTTATCTTCAACTATACAAATAATCAATCCCAGATAGATCAAGTACTTGAACTGGAAAAGCAAGAGTAAAAAATTTTAAAGATTAGAGGAAAATATATTTGCCAATTCAGGGTAATAAATAATTTTTAAATCAAGCAGAAAACATAAACCAAAAAGGGAAAGAGTGAAAAAAGATTGCTATTTCTAGAATAAATTTTAAAATCTTATGAATTCAAATGAAAAAGTCAAATAGTTCCTTTAAAATATGAAGAAGCTATAACAAAAAGTTTTCCAAAGATGAATAGACAGTAAACATAGGAAAAAATTTCTTAATGGCAATGATAATCAAGCAATGTGTATTAAAACTATCATGAACTATAATGTTATGTCCAAACAGAATGGTAAAAATTCAGAAGTCTGATAATGCCAGATATCAGCAGTACGTGGAATAAAGGTTATACACTGCTGATGTAGAATGAAGTTGAATAAATTGGTAAAACTACTTTGGAAAACAATTTGGAGTTGCTTGGTAAAGGTGCATCTGTGCATACCCAGCATTTCTAGGTGTATATTCTAGAGAAGGTCTTGAACATGAGCAAACATATACAAGAACATTTATAGTGACATGTATTTTGTAATAACAAATCAATCCAAATGTCCAACAGCAATAGAATAAAAAAATTGAAATGCATTTTTTGTTATGGAGGTAAAATTGGTAAATAAAATTGTATGTTTCAAGTGTACAACATTGCAATTCAATATTTGTTAGAATACAGTAGTATACAACAGTGAAACATGAATTCCAGATAAATCAACATAAATATATCTCTAATACTTAATATTGAGTCACAGAGTAATACATCATGATTCCTTTTATATAAAGTACAAAAGAAGGCTAAACAAAATAGCAGAGATTCAGATTTTTATAAGTATATACACATATGATTTCTACATAGATTAACACATACACATATATGACAAACTTTAAGGAAAACAAGGGATTAGTTAACATAATTCAGGGTAGTAGTTACCTTCAGGGCAGAGGAAAGGAAAGTGAAAGTGAAGTCGCTCAGTCGTATCCCACTCTTTGCGACTCCATGGACAGTAACCTACCAGGCTCCTCTGTCCATGGGATTTTCCAGGCAAGAATACTGGAGTGGGTTGCCATAGAGGAAGGGGGCTTCAATTGGGCAGAAACTCACAAAACATAGGCTTTCAAATACAAAGATAATATCTTATTTCTTAGGCTGAATTAAGAGCAGTGATCATTTCATTTTTAAAAAATGCTACTTCTGTATATTATATCCATTCTTTCAGTATGCTGTATTTCACTATATAAAGCATTATATTCACTATGCAACACTTTGTAGAAGTGAAAAGTAAAAAAGTAAGTCTGAGCAGGAAAAAGGAATTGAGTCTAAATTTTAGGAAAGTTATTCTGGTGGACATACAGGAGAGAGACATTGATGGCGTCTGTTATCTCCATGGAGAAAATGAGTTTCAAACCTGGGCAATGCCAGTCAAGGGCAGATTTAGAAGAGAAATGTTATGAATGCATCATTGATAGAATAGATAAGAGAATTCGTTTAAATTTTTAATTGTAGGATAATAGCTTTACAATACTGTATTTGTTTCTTACCTTACATTAACATGAATCAGCCATATATATCCCCTCCCTCTTGAAGATAGAGGATATTTATGCATTTTGTGCCTGACTTAGGATGGTGACAATGACCAAGGAGAACTGTAGGAAAGCTCTGTTTGAAGGATGAAAAAAAGAATAGGAGTAACCAATAGAAAAATAGACCCACCGAAGAACATCCCCAAAGCCAGGTGAGGATTAGGAAGTTAGTCTGGAACAGAGATAACTCAATCACTGTAGAGTAAGTTCTGAAATCAACTCCTGGTATGTGACGTACAGAAATATTTGTCTGAATCTGGGTGAAGGGAGAGGGTGTGGAATAGCAGCTGTGAGAAGTACAGTAGGGAAAAATTAGAGACAGAAAGATGACTGAAGAGCAATGAGAGCCCAGCTGAGGTTGGATAGCATGAATCTGTAGGACAGACCTCTGGCACAATTCATGACCTTGAGTGATCATCAAGGTTGCAAATATTTTCATGTTCAAAACATACAGACATACATATGCAAACACTCGTGCATGCACTCACACATTCAAGTTTGGACTAAATAATTTGTTAGAGGTCTATCAAAAACCAGAGACCACAGTATAGAGGAGACTGTAAAATCCTTTATAATTAGGCCACCTAATTGCCATGGATAACTAAGTATTTCCACCTAGGCACAGCTTCTTCAGGATTCTGGTGGATCAGGATTTCCAGGAAAGGTTTAAAAAGGAAGGTTAGTGGAACAAATTAGAGCCCCCACTGCGGCAGTTAACTCTGAAGCAATGACTGATATTCACCCTCCCCCCGCTTTTCACTTGCTTTAGACTCTCCTCCCCTTCGGTCTGCACTCTGACTGGTAGTTTGATCCAGGCCCTCATCTCTGGCTTCTTGTTTCTATGTCGTTCTCAAGTCATAGTTATTGTACTTGCTCTTCACAAGCACCAGTTACAGTGGTCAGGAGAGGCACATATTTCCCATTGTGTAGCACAGCCCCACTTTTTTGAGATAGTCATAGTCAATTGTAAGGAGAAGCCAAAGTGATGTGACAGTGACTTGTGTTTATTGCATTTTGCTCTGATCCTTGATAGAAGCATGCTTATTTGAGAACTAGGACCTCAAGACCTACAGAGCCCAGTGTTGCAGAGACAGCAAGTACAGGCTGACCATGTGGGTTACTAGGAGTGATGAAGAGGAAGATCGCTCCTACTTCCACCCCTAAATTCCCAGACTCAACTGTTTTATCTATTGAGGCCACAGTACCATATAATGATCTTAATTTCAGTTGCACAGCATGTTCTGAAGGGTAGCGCTCCATTGCTTTAGCCTACCATCTCTAAGCCAGCCCCTCAGCTAGACTGTAACTTCAAGAAGACATTCAATGCATTCCATGACCTAATACCAGCTGCTGCATCTTATTTGCTGCAACGTGGTCTCTTGGTCCATGGTAATGTTATGCAGGATTGCCTGTCAGTAAACCACTCAGTGAACCCTCAGTGGGTGGTACTGGCCAAGGACCTCCAAGCAGAAAAGGCAAACCCATATCTGGAGTAGGAAGGGATCCAGTCCAGAGGAAACACTGGAGGAAGAGTCTGATGTAGTCAATATCCATCAAGTAGCTTGCTGGTGTCCTCAAGGAATATTACTGTATCAGGGTCCGACAATACTCAACCATAACAGGAAATTTCGGCTCTTCAAGGATCCTGTTAACTGCTCTGCTACTAGGGAGCTCAGTTCCCTTATAGCATCTCCAACTGGGAGCCTCAGCCTACAAAGGACACTCTACCACTGAGTGTGCCTATCATCACCAGCAATACCTTCCTTATTTCCTTGGTAAACTCAATGTCCTCCAGACCCTTGTGAAGAATTTGGCCCATCGATAGGTTTTTCAGTCTCACGTGGTTAACTCACAGCAGCAGCTTCCTTCTCTGAGCCTTGGGATCCTCTCCTCTACAGTTTCGTCCACAGGACTGTATGGAAGTTCCAGGATTTCTGCTTCATTTATTGTGTGTGTGTCCGTTAGTCCTTCAGTCATGTCCAAAACTCTTTGTGACCCTTAGGACTATAGCCAGCCAGGCTCCTCTGTCCATGGAATTCTCCAGACAAGAATTCCTGGAGTGGGTTGCCATTCCCTTCTCCAGGGAGTATTCCTGACCCAGGGATTGAACCCAGGTCTCCTGCACTGTAGGCAAATTCTTTACCATCTGAGCCATCAGGGAAGCCCATTTATTTATTGTAGAAAAGTGCTATCACTCAACTCCAAAAACAACCTCAGCAGCCTATTAGAACTGTCCTCCAAACCCTTGCGAGAGTGTTAAATCCTGTGTCTTTAGAGAATGCCCTACATTCTCTCTTGACCAGCATTATCTCCACCTCTATCTGATAATACTATGATGGTCCATTCTTAGACATACTCTCCTGCTTCTTTCTGGAACATAATAATCAAGTCCTGCAAATTGCTATCCTTTTTCCAGTCAGCCTATGCCTTGATCTGACCCAAAGTTATAGGTCTAGGGCCAAGAGAGGGCTTGGAAGACCTGCGGAGGAGAAACATTGTCTTGTAAGTGACCTCTCATTTAAGGGTTCTTCACGTTCTTCAAGCAAGAAAAGAATCTAACTCCCATCAAGAATTAAGCCTCTTCTACAGAATTGGAGGCTTTAGGGAAATAGACTCAGGGTTCTCAAGCACATTTACCTCAAAATCCCTCCCCAGATCCCGTTTGCTTCTTATTAGAGCCTACCTTTGACACAGGACATGTGTCTATTCTGAGAATTCAGACTTCTCCTCAATTCAGCCACTTCTACAATTAAATATAAAGGAACCAAACAATATCTGATCATCAGCTGTGTGTGACCTTCTACCTCAGAAGATGAGAGCCTCAAACGTTTACAAGAGGGCCTTCTGACTAGCACTTTGCTTTAAACTATTGATGAATAGATCTGAGCCTGTCACGTTCTCTCTTCATTGGATCAATAGCCCTTAGCAATAGCCATCTAGTTCCACAGTCTTTACAATTACTATTTTCCCCTTTCTCTCAAATACCTGAGACTTTGTGCCAATTATTACATCCCTTCTACCTGTACTGTATCCCAGCTTATTACAGATGAAAGTATTCACAATGTCACTGCCACAGTGTAGCTGGGATGATCAATATCCTCCCTCCCAGCAGCTGGGGGGTGGGGGGTGGTGCACATTGTCTGGAATTCAACTTCAGAATCCCATCCTTAAAAATTGCTTTCTAAGACCACATCTGCTTTCAACTGCCCTGGGTTAGGTTCCCTATTGCGTGCTCAGTTCTTTCTGCCTATAGCCTGCCAGGACTGTGGCCTGCCAGGCTCCTCTGTCCACGGGATTCTCCAGGCAAGAATACTGGAGTGGATTGCCGTTTCCACCTCCAGGGGATCCTCCAGACCCAGGGATCAAACCTGCATCTCCTATGTATCCTGTATTACAGGTTAATTCTTTACCCACTGAGCCATCAGGCAAGCCCTAGGTTCCCTAGAAGCAGAGTCTAAGAAAGGCCTTCTTGTTTGTGTTATTTACTGATGCTCTTGAAAGAATGGGACTAAGGGGTACAGAAGAGGGCAGTGGAAGGAACTAAGAAAGGATGTGGTCTTGGCATCCATTTGTTCCAGTAAGAAGTTCTGGAGCACAGACTGTACCACAGAGTTGGTCAGTTTACGGCAGAAGGCTAAGACTTCTCTACCCCTGTGTCAGACAGTCATTGTCTATACAGGAGGGGCGGTGTTGGAAATGGGTGCGTGGACTTCCTGGTGAGGCGCAAGCGTGTGTGCTCAATCGCCTCAGTCGTGTCTGACTCTGTGACCCTGTGAACTGTGGCCCACCAGACTCCTCTGTCCATGGGATTCTCCAGGCAAGAATACTGGAGTAGGTTTCCATTTCCTCCTCCAGGAGATCTTCCTGACTCGGGCTTGAACCCGTGTCTCCTGCTTCCCTTGCATTGCAAGCAGACTGTTTACCCACTGAGCCACCTGGGAAGCCTTTCCTGGTGAGGTACCTCCTGGTAAAGAGTAATTCTGCAGAGAAGGCACAGCTATGAATGGCGATCAGCCTATCCCCACAGCCGTCAGGAAGTGGATGTATCCAATAGCATGGCACCAGCACCGTCCACTGAACCACTAAGTCTTCAGATACCTTTAGTGTTTCAAACTGCAGTAACACAGAAGAGTAATTCCATGAAATCAAACCACATACCTAAAGCCAGGCGGTGATGTGCAGGAACAGGCTTCTATTAGCCCACAAGAGTTAATTACTCACATCTCTTCTCAATTGGGTATTCAGTGATGTCATGTTGGAAACTTGGAATTGTCCATGGTGGGAGTACTTACACTATGGAAACCAGTGAAAGCTACACACCAGGCCCTTTTTTATGGGGTGGGGGTGCGGTGGGAAGAAGGGAGAAGATGATCAAGTTGTTAAACATTTACCAGCACACTGCTGACATAGTGCAAGAATCATTATTTCCAACTTAAGTATAAAAAAAGGTTGAGAAAGAGCAATTAAGTGACAGATTTAGAATTAAAATCTGTTTCTCTCTGACTCCATCATATCAGGAATATTAGGCTAACTTAACATACATTTACTGAGTGACAACACGTGCCAAGCATGACTGTCACTAAGGCACATTCTAAACCCACAAAGGACATGGAATGAAAGTTCACTCTATGGGAAATGGAGAACATGATATCTTGGGAATTTAATTGAATTTCTTCTAGCTATTTTCATGTCTTTGAGATTTTAATAATGTTCTAAAGATTTTTCCCTTTCAATCTGTAATATGAAGATTTTTTTTAATGTAATCTAAATGCCTCAGTTTATGAGATACATATGCAAAAGCACTTTGGAAGTGCAGAAAGCTTAATACAAATGGATGAATTGTTAATGAGAAAATCATTAGAGAAGATATAGCTCTTTTTCAAATGGCTGAAGCAATAGATCCCTTGGAGTGAAGAGAAGGAGGACTTCAAGCACCCTCCTTAAACTGAGTCAAGGCCACTTTTTCTTATGGCTTTCAATTGAGGTGAAACAACTTTTCCAGGCTCTCGTTTTGACAATGATTTTTTAATGTGGTTAGAATTCTTCTGGTCCTGAAGAAAGGAGAAGCTCTTCTCTCTTCCAACACTTGCTTCCATCACCTTTTCAGAGCTAGAACTAGAGTTGTTCTAAAGAAAGTGTTTCAAAACTCATGCAGCTTCATATCTTTTCATACACATTCAGGGAAAGTTGTTGAGTTCAGGGCCATCATCTTTTTGGATGCTTGGTCATTTGCTGATTTCAAGACTTTCATATTTCAAACCTTTGGCTCCTTGCTTTTCTTCTCTCACGTCTTTGACTGTAACCTGCCTCCTCTCTGTCCCAGGTGTCCTTGCTGTCCCCTCTCACCACTCTTTCTGGCAGAACACACATCATCGTCGCAGTGTCACTGGGCTCCAGTGCTGCAAACATCAATGGCTTTCAAGAGCAAGGATATTCTAATAGAAGAAGAGAAAATAAAAGACGACTTACTCTTACAATAGTGAAAGGTACAATCACAGCGTTAGGAACAGTTGTAATACTGGCAAAACTGCTGATCTGAGCACCTGACTGGTTCTTAGAGAAAGCAACACATATATACACACAAACGTTCCCACACAAACACAGAGAGAGAGCGAGAGCATATGATTATATACCTATTTCCTAACTGAACAAAGAAAAGGCAACACAACTCTTTAAAGGGCTGTGTTTTTCTGGGTAAAATTTCAAAAGACTGCTCTCAAAGCATATTGTGTATGAGAGACAAGGAAGGTTATAGATGAGAGACAAAGTGAGAAACAATTCACTTGCTCCAAGAATTTGCTGAACAATTTCATCTTGCCGAATTCCATCCATTCACACATGTATTTAGATCCTAACAATGACTGACAGACATTTGGAAAGCAAAAGGAAAAGTTGACCCGCAGACAGTTCAAACTTGCCATATGCTTGCTGTCACTGTTAACAGTCTGTAGACCATCCTAATTTATGCTTCAGCAGATTAACCTGATGTATTTTAAAGAATCTGAATACCTGTTTATTTTTGAAATAAGGCATTTTATTTTTCCTTATTATTCATAAATATGACAGTAATGATAAATGAGTAAGGGCAGATTTAAGTAGGTGGAAAGGGGAGATAAAGGGTTTTTCCTCCTATGACCTCTCACAAATATTTTCCACTTAAATGATCGCCTTGCTGAACAAATTCTCAAAAAAAATATACATCAGGTGCAATTTCAGAAATAAAAGTTCTGTCCTTCCACATAGCCTAACAGAATTGTAAAAGGAACTTATCAGTACTTAAAAATCACTATACTTTAAATGGCATGTGTATATGTATATGCAAATGACTAATCATATACCCTTTTTAACCTGTCGAATATTTGTATTTTTTTTTGAATATTTGTATTTTTAAATTTTGCTACTCTCTTGTGTGTTTAAGCAATCAAATATCCAGTTAACTAGATGCCCTTTCCTTTTCTTTCATGAAACTACATTTCTTAGGCATTATTGTAGATGTAAAATATTTCTGATGGAAAGGGAAAGAATTACTATTACTTGTTTTAACATTTGATACTTCAGTCCAAATCTTCTCAATCTTTCCTCTTTGTGCATTTGAGGGTAGGTCTTCAACTTTCCCAGTTTTAATCAGATAGCCCAGATGGTCATGCTTATGGTGAAAATGTCATTAAGGACTGGATAAATAAAATAATTAAGAGATTTACTAATTAATTTTTAAAGTTTCTAGATTTTGAGCTAGGGCTATAGATTGTGTTATATAGGCTTTGTCTCTTTTGCTTTTAACGGAAGTGGTTAATAGTGGTTGGTGTGTGGTAATGCTCAGTAAGTGAATTTTAATTAGTTATTAACAGTTATTTACAAGTTATCATATGTAGTCTGCTTTTAAAGGTGCCATACTTATGTCAAAATATTCTAAAATAATGAAACCCACCATCTAAAACATGCATGGCCATTCATTATTTTACAATAAAATATTTTGTTGCTTACATTTGAGCAAACTTTACTTTTCAAATATCTCTTCTGACAGTATTTAAAGTGTGAAGCATGAACAGAGTAACTAACTTACAGCAAGTCATAGAAATTACACATGAAAACAGAATGAAAATGGTTTAATTGCAGACTTGTGTTTGCTGTCACACTGATGGGCAAAGCCGGTGGACTAGGAGAGACCTGATCTACACCTCACCCAACAACATCCGCCTGGCTTTTTTTCACAGCAAAACCGCCTTGTCCTTTAAATTCTCGAGGTGAGGAGGGCAGGAATGATGCACTGGATTCATCTGAAGCACCAACAAGACTCTTGGTTCATCTGGAGAAGCGAGGCCCTGGGCAGCTGGCATCCTGCCACAGGGAGCTACAAACACCACCTTGCCACATTGCAAGTTTCCCCAGGCAGCAGATGTCTCATAGCTGCCGCGCAGGTCTCCAACTCCACCACACCACCTGGACAACATATTTAATGTACCGAGGATGCTTTTGTCGCCACTTGGGAAAGATTTTTTCAATTTTATTTCATTTTTCTCTCAACACCTTCCTGATTAGTGAAATTTGGCCTCAGATTGCAAAACTTTGTATTCAAAAATATAAGGGGGAAGAACCAAAAGACGTACACATCTCCCTATCACCCCAATTCCCCACCCCCAAATCATTCTGGGAAAAAAAGCATCCATCTTCCGTATCGTGACAATGCTCTTTTATTCTTTAAAAATGGAATTTTTCCACAGAGCAATTCTGCTGAACCACGACACAGAAAAGTTACACAACGAACTGTGAGATGGTTCACCCTCCTGCCTGGATCCCACAGTACCAACTTCAACACGCCTCCACCACAACTTTAAACGGTGGGTGCAATCCTCTCAGAACATTATCTGGAAAACGTTCTGACTTTTTCGGCTGCTAAAGTGATACTTACAGTACCGTTGTGTCTGTTTAGTTTAAAAATGAGGTTGATAACGATAATGCTTTTCCTAAGATGATCTTCTACTTTTTAATGATACCCGTAGTTTCCCCTACATAAATGACTAAATCCTTACAGAATCTCGGTCTTGATTAGCACTCCTGCTAGTAAAATTTCACATACTAAATCAGCACCAGCTGTAGCAAGCAAGAAAGAAAAAGGCAAGTGTAAATGTTCCATATGCCCCACCAAATTGGCATCTGTGTCAGTAACCCTTTTTTTTAAACTATTGTATACATACATTCTCTTAAGTGTTTTGTTCACAGAATACTGCTAACAAAATTCCTCTGTTGGCATCTCAAGGAAAGAGCCTGTCCTTGGTATAATTCAACGGCACAAAATTCAATTCCTCCTTCTCCTCATGTGGTCACAGACACACCTGAGTTCTATGTATATAAGTTGCTTCAAGTTGGTGAACCTTTATTTTGACATCTGTTCTCTGTAATATGACATGGCAGTGCTCTTATAAAGCTGCTTTACAGTTGAAATTCAATTGGTAGCAATACCAAACAATGTCAGAGAGACAATAGAATTATTTTGGTCACCTGGAAGGTATCTCGGAGATAAGGCTCAAAACAAATAAACTGGAATGTGTTGACAGTAGAAAGCGTTTGTGATCACTGTCATGTTGTCACTCTTGTTTTCTTCCCATTATGAAGTGTCTCTTCACAGAACTAAAGATGCATCAGAAGTAATCCCAAAGCTATAGCTAAGATGGCATACCATGCCACTTTAGGTGGTTTTCTTATCCATTGGAACCTTATTGTCTGAAATCCAGTAGATACAGTTCTTCAGGAACATATTTAAACCATCAACAGGAATACCACAATAACCATCAGAAAGCTACAAACATAGAAGAGTGTACTAATTAAATGTTTACATACAAAGAGTGTCGATAGGCTGTGGCCCAGAGATAGCTGTCTCACACAGATAGCTCTCTGGAACCTGATTATCCTGGTGAATGCATGCATGCTCAGAGGCTTAGTCATATCCGACTCTTCAGGACCCCATGGACTGTAGCCCACCAGGCTCCTCTCTCCATGAGATTTCCCAAACAAGAATAGTGGACCGGGTTGCCTTTTCCTTCTCCAGGGGATCTTCCTGACCCAGGGATGGAATCTGGATCTCCTGCATCAGCAGGGGAGTTCTTTTACTGCTGAACCACCAGAGAAGCTGGTTATCCTGGTAGACCACTGTGTATGGAAGAAAGAACACCCATTTCTTTGTGACACTCATTAATTCCTGGTCATGTGTTCTCACAAGGGTTGATATTTTCTGTTGCTCTCGTTTACCTCCATGTCTACCTCTCTGGATTTGACTATAAACTCCTTGAGATAGTCTCTCTATAGCCCCTTATCTGTCTCACTGGAGTAGCAGAGTTCAGCAGATACCCAACAAATGTCTGTTTGAATCAAAATGGTTAAGAAAGCTCAAATTCTTGTTAAAATCTTAATGAACTGGTTGATGAACAGTTTACCGATTGGGATGGAGTGATCCAATTACATAAGGACAAAGGAAAATGGATGAAAATTTCTTTTGTTTCCCTGAAGTTTTCCTACAATATAAACTCCCTTTCATCAAATGTTATTATATGGGTATAGAGATTTAGTGAAAGTTACTCTCAATAACTTTTTTATATCAAAGGGTGAAAATCAGAAGGCATTTTGGTGACATGTTAAAAATCTCTTGGATTTTCTGATCTAGTTTACCTAAATTCTTAGCAAAACAATTAAAGAAGGGCATGTGGGAAAATTCACAACTACAGTATATTTTGCAGAGTGCTTTTATAAAATATGAAAATTCATTCTCTTAGAAACATGTAGCTTCTTTTACAAGACAATGGCTTCTCTCTCTAGTACTGTTGGTAATCCAACAAAGCTGCTAGCTTCCTCTCACGGAAGCTGTGAGTGGAATTCGCATAGTGACAAGTTTGAATGGGATGATCCAGTGTTTATACACATGAAATTCTACCACACTTACCAACCATATAGTGATCTTGCAGCTGTTATAATGATTATACTGAACTGATTCTTAAAACACTTGGTCATATTATAGTTGACAGTAGCAGTGGTAAAATCTGTATTTCTGCTAATCTATTGCTTCCAGAAAGTAAGTGCAGTTGTTGATATATCTTTATGTTCCTGAATATCAGCACAGTAATACAGAGTATGTATTTGTTAAATGACTCCTGAATACATGATGCTTTTTGAACAACCGATTTCTTACATGGTTGCCTGCTTATTTTTTAGTCCTAGTCTGTAGTTGGCATGTTTATTTTAATACAGTTGCATGGATGATAAATTACACACAAATATGGGATTTCTCCAAATGACAGACAAGTATAAAAATGAACTTGGAGAGTCAATCAATCAAGAAGTCCTTTCTGAGAACCCTGTGTGTGCATGCTGTCCTACGACACTTCATAATGTAGAGTCGTAGGCCCTGATGAATAAGAACAATCACTGGTGCAAGTCAGGATAGCATCAAGCTGACATTCTGGTTGCCCTTTGTAAGATCAGAAACTTTGTTTTCTGATCAGAGGCAATTTGTGATTGTACTGTGAACAATGTGATCATCATCTTAAAAGAATTAGGCAATAGAGGAATATGAAAAACAGGGTAGTTTATACAATGCCTACAAGAAGTTTATAGAAAATGGTCGTGTTCACTAGGCAAAGTTCAGGAGGTGATGACATGTGGAATTTTCATGTAGGGCACTGATCTTCAAGGTGGTGTCTGGACCAACCCTGTGTATGGACACTGGGGACTGATGTCCACCATTGTCATTGTCTTTTATAATTTCATACGCTTTGCTAACCAAAAGCTACCTCACTCTCTGGAGATGCATGCCAGGGTACTTTGTGTGGGGTGGTTGCTTCTTAAAAGGCCACAGCCAGGTCACACGCTATTTAAGACGCTACTTTATTTAAGACAACTTTCAAGTGTTCCTTCTCCCTTTGCTATCTATGATTGCCCCATTTCAGTTTGCCATAGAACAGCTGTTTCGATATCCAGCATTTATCCGTTCTCCACATGCATCCAGCCCAGAGGGATTGTTAAGCAGATCATTGTTTTAATTCTGGCTAGATTCCAGGTCCCCATTATTAGTGATCCTGTCTTAACATTTACTGTTCAGTTTGGCTCACAGGTGATGTTGATTAAATTGGATATGCCATCTGGGGTGGCTTTTCGTCTGGTAGGCACATTCAAGGCAAAGCATACCTACGGCTTCATTTGGGTCTGAAGCTTTACACCTCATGTGATGGCATTCTGGACATGACAGTGTGCAACCTGGGCTTGAATCCTGGCTTCTCCAGCTAGTAGTTTTTTTGAAATTGGGTAATCCACTTCTCTATTCGGGGCTTTGATTTTCTAATGAATAAAACGAATCATCACTAATTCATTCTTTCACTTAATTCCATGTTAATTTTTTAACCATTTACTAGGCAGTCGCTATTTGCCTGAGAGTCTGCCAGGTTTCAAAAAATCAGAGATAAGTATAAAGAATAAACTGATATTACACGTATCATTTACAAAATACCTCTTTATACCATAGACTTGAGCAAAGAGCTATGAAGCCTGGAGGGAAAAAAAACAAAACCTATTCCCAAGAATCACAGGATTTCTCAAGAAGGACATGAGGATTGAGTTGCATCCTATAACTCAAGAGCTCCAAATTTTGCTTTTGTGCATCTCATCAATGAAAATATTCATGTGAGGATAACACATAACAATTTTATCCCTATGTATTGGGCGAAAATGTCAAACATGTGCAATTTTTTAAAATTTCATCAGTTAATTTAAGTAAGCAAAGCAAACTTAACTACATGTGCTACATTCCACCAGGGATTGTTTTGAGAAGCAAATGGCATGATGGGTAAACCGAGTAAAATGCTGGAGAAAGAGCTTTTGAATCTGTGGGTGATGTTGTATGCCCTTCCTATCCCAAGAGGCAGTCCAAGGATTGAATTAGAACATGAATGTGAAAAAATATTGGGAATGTAAAGCATCGATAATAACAAGAACAATAAGAGCTAACACTTATTTCACTCTTACAATACTTAGGCATCATTCTAAATGTTTTATATGCATTAACTCATTTATTTCTCCCAACAACCAATATCGTGGGTTCCAAAGGTAAGCCATCTAAAGTGTTGATATCGCTTGCACCTTTTTTAACTTACAAAAATCACAATTTCATAGGGTTTGTCCTAGAATTACTTCACTATTTAACAGAGAAAGAAATGAGGTACAGATAAAACTACACAATAATTTTAAAAATTGAAAATACAATATATATAGTGTAGCACTACTTCCATCACATATTTCCCCTTGCTTCCATCCTATCCCACAGATGTAACTCCTTTTAACATGTGGGATGTGTACTTCTAGTGTATTTTCAAGTTATAGGAGACTTTCTAGAAACACTGGACAGAATATTACATGTACTGCTCTATATACTGCATATTAGATAAACTATAATTATGCAAATTGTTCTGCAACCTGCACTGTTCACTTTACATTCTATCTTGGACAACTTTTTATGATGTGGGCCTACCTTATCTTATTCAAAGTCTGCATAGTGTTCCATTACATGGATATATCATGACTTATTTAACCAATTCTTTAATAATGGCTATTGTTATTCAAAATATAGCTATAATTGATGTCACTCTATGTAAATGACCACTTGTATTTTTAGGATAAAGTCCCAAAAGTACAATTATTGTGTCAAAGTATAGATATATTTCACATTTTAATCCATATTACTAGATTGTACCATAGAACATTTATAGCAACATACACTCCCACCAACAATATACGCTAATGTCTACTTCCTAATATTTACCATCATCTTTGGTGTTCTGATAGACGACACAGAATCTGTTAGTGTGTCTGCGACTCTAGATTATGGATACTAGGTCATACATAGTGTCATCTTCCTTGGGAATTGGAGACTAGTCAGACAAAGTAAGTTTGACTAGACTGATCGAAGTGAAAACAGCTCCAGTATGGCAACCTACACTGCTGAGGAACTAACAGGCGTTACTGCAACAGGAGGATGGCCTCAAATGGAGGTTGTAATATTTTTAACAAAACTGGACCGTATCTGGAGTAGACAGATAAATCTAGACACGTAATACTCAGAAACACAGTGTAAACCAGCAACAGCCCTATGGGACACACGTGTCTTCACGCCCCACTTTCTGGTCCTGTGTTCATGCGTGCCGAGTTTCTTCAGTCGTGTCCGACTCTGTGCAACCCCATGGACTGTAGCCCACCAGGCTCCTCTGTCCATGGGATTCTCCAGGCATGAATGCTGGAGTGGGTTGCCATGCCTCCTCCAGGGCATCTTTCTGACCCAGGGATTGGATCCCCATCTCTTAGTCTCCTGCATTGGCAGGCAGGTTCCTTACCATTAGTGCCACCTCTGGCCATAGGCAAAGGCAACTGCCATTAGGACTCCACCTCTGAGTCCTTCACAATTCAGTCTCTCTGATCGCCACTCCGAACTCAATAGAGTAGACACATTAAATATAAGCTATTTGCCATCACTGAGCTGCATGGTGGTTTTGCCAGAAAAAAATGGAATCAAGAAGATACAGAATTTTCATCAGGATGTATTTTTAGAGGACAGAAGAAAGTGCAGATGACATCTGATCACAATATTCAAATCGTTTATAAGAGCCACCTCCCAGGAATTTCCTTGGCAATCCAGTGAGTAAGTGGTTAAGACTCCATGCTTCCATTGCAGGGAGTGTGGGTTTAGATTGCTGGTCAGGGAACTAAGATCCCACATGCCTAACAGCAGACATCACACCAGGAAAAACAAAGCAAAAAGCAAAAAATCCACCTCATTCCAGAATCAAAGAAGGGAACAAGTTAGGTTGAAGCCTAAAGCCCTGGAGTGATTTGTGAGTGTGCCTAATGGAAAATAATAATAGTTGATACAGAAAGATTCTGGCTAGAAATATTGCTGGTGATGAAGATAAGAGTGATGTCAAGATAGCAACATTTGTCTTGATTTCTTAAGACTACTAGGCAAATGGAAAATCTGTATAGTGTTGTATAGAATTTCTTCAACGATATGTATTTCAGTAGAAAAGATTTAGATTGTTGTCCAAAATTTTTTACATTTTCCTTGATATTATATTAGTAAGGATGATTAATGTTAGCTACTATAACAAATGAAATTAAAAGATGTTTTATCCTTGGAAGAAAACCTATGATAAACCTAAAGAGCATATTATAAAGCAGAGACATTACTTTGCCAACAAAGTACCGTAGAGTCAAAACTATAGTTTTTCCAGTAGTCATGTACAGATGTAAGAGTTGGACCATAAAGAGGCTGAGTGCTGAAGAACTGATCTTTCAAACTGTGGTGCTGGAGAAGACTCTTGAGAGTCCCTTGGACAGCAAGGAGATCAAGCCAGTCAATCCTAAAGGAAACCAACCCTGAATATTCATTGGAAAGACTGATGCTGGAGCTAAAGCTCCAATATTTTGGCCACCTGATGGGAAGAGTTGACTCATTGGAAAAGACTCTGATGTTGGGAAACATTGAGAGAAGGAGGAGAAGGAGGGCAACAGAGGATGAGATGGTTGGATGGCATCACTGATTCAATGGACATGAGTTTGAGCAAGCTCCAGGAGATAGTGAAGGACAGGGAAGCCTGGCATGCTGCAGCCCATGGGGTCACAAAGAGTTGGACAAGACTTAGCGACTGAAACAACAACTAAACTTAAAAAATAACCCGCAAATCTCAATGGACTAACATAATAAAATTTATTTCTTGCTCACAAAATAGTTTAAAAGGCTTTCTGAGTGCCTCTTTCAAGTGGTGACTATGGGATCCAGGCTCTTTTGTATGACTTCCACACATGATCTCCATTGCTACTACTGAAAGAGAAGAGATCTTGTGAAAGGTCACACTGACACTTTTCTATCCAGTTCTGGAAGTGTTGTATATCATTTCCATCAATATTTAGTTGGCCAGGACCTAGTCACATGGTCCAACCTAAAGGAAGCTGGGAAATGGACTGTCTCTGTGTGCACAGAAAGAGGAAATGAGATTAACAAGAATCTAACCAGCTAGTCTCTGTCACAGGTACACAACCAAACCCAAGAATTATACTTTTCTTGGTAAATTTATTTGCAATACTCTTTAGAATTTTGGAAGGAAGACTATTTTGCCATATTTCAATGGATTCTCAATACCACATAATTAGGGATGAAATTGTATTTGGGATATGAATGAACTCAGCAACTCAAACCTGGAACTGATCTTGAGACTTCCTGGTTGAATTCACCTCTTCAAGTAGGTAGAATAGCTCTCCAAAGACCTTTTATAATCATTGGGAATTTCTTTAATGATTTTTCTCCAAATACATTGTATTAAGAAATAATTTGTTTACCGAACCACATTTACTGACCAGTAGTCTTTATTTTCCCCAGGCATTATTAATCAGAAACATAAAACTGCAAATCAAAAGTTCTGAGCCCAATCTGAAGTCTTACACTCAGCTGATGTAAAAAAGTCAGCCAGAAGCAAAGAAACTGGACTTCCAGGGAGTCTGTGTGTTATTTCAGTATTGTTGAATGAATTCGGTTCAGTTCAGTCACTCAGTCATGTCTGACTCTTTGCGACCCCATGGACTGCAGCATGCCAGGCCATCCTGTCCATCACTAACTCCCAAAGCTTACTCAAACTCATGTCCAATGAGTCGGTGATGCTGTCCAACTATCTCATCCTCTGTTGTCCCCTTCTCCTCCCACCTTCAATCTTTCCCAGCATCAGGGTCTTTTCAAATGAGTTAGTTCTTTGCATCAGGTGGCCAAAGTATTGGAGTTTCATCTTCAACATTAGTCCTTCCAATGAATATTCAGGACTGATTTCCCTTAGGATGAACTAGTTGGATCTCCTTGCTGCCCAAAAATCTCTCAAGAGTCTTCTCTAACACCACAGTTCAAAAGGATCAATTCTTCAGCACTCAGCTTTCTTTGTAGTCCAACTCTCACATCCATACATGACAACTGGAAAAACCATAGCTTTCACTAGATGGGCCTTTGTTGGCAAATGTCTCTTGTAATATGCTGCCTAGGTTGGTCATAACTTTTCTAATAAGGAGCAAGCATCTTTTAATTTCATGGTTGCAGCAACCATCTGCAGTGACTGAATTAATTGTGTCTCCTAAATTCTGTTGGTGAAGCTCTAACCCCTGGTGTGACTGTATTTGTAGACAGTGCGATTTTGGAGGTGATTAAGGTTACATGAGGTCCTAATTTTTGGACCCTAATCCTATAAGGCTGGGGTCCTGTCAAGAAAAGAAAGAGACGCTAGAGATTCTCTGTTCACACACATAAGAGAATCATGTTGAGACACAGCAAGATACCACTGCTTATAAGCCAGGAAGAAAGGTCTCTTGAGAAACTAGTCCTGCCAGTACCTGGATGTTGGCCTTCCAGTCTCCAGAAAGAACTGCTATTCAAATAACTCAGTGTGTGGCATTTTCTGATGGCTGAATTAGCTGACTAATACACTCAGTTAAAGGTAAAATTTCCGTTGTATCACTTGAAAATATACCTCAAATTCTCACTCTGTTCTAGTCAGTTGTGATCAGCAGCAAATGTATTTTCCATCTTTTTATAAATAGCCTTGCTTATGTGGGGAAATATTATCTCAAATTTTATTTCTTCTGGGTGTAACTGTATCAAAAAACCTTAGCTAGAAGAATTAGCTCCATGAGCATGCACTTACATAAGATTTGGTGTTTATTTTTTGTTGTTTGCTTATTCTTCACTATACTGTCTCACCTACTAGAGGTTCAAATTCTAGCTTTCATATTCTCTTAGGCAATCATTGTATACAGTTACACATGTACATTAACTGATGTGAAAACTTTCAACCCAAGTTATCATTTTCAGATTCATGCAGAGAATGAGAAAAGAAATCATGATGATGAAATAAAACATTTAGCTCGGCCACCAGGAAATCATTTCCTTATCCTTCTTTCAAACAAGAATCAGTACATATAGGTTCAGAAAAAGTGACTGAGGCAACACGCCAGGGTCATTTTTTCAAAGGCTTGAAACCTTATTTTGCAAAGAGGTGCTGGTTATGGATACATGCCACATCCCTCTCTTCCGCCTATTCCGTGTGTGACTCTCATACTTGCATTTCATGAATCTGCTTCCCTGTGACCATCACAGACTTAAAGAATGTGAAGACTGTTAGAAAGCAGGATTTAGCATCCCCATTTTAATAATAAATACAAACACACACTTACCCAGTACGTTTTACGCCTGCCTGCAACAAAAACAGCTGAACAGATTGTGATGAAATTCAGAGACTGACAGTCTGACAAAAAAATCCCTTTTTGTCTAAAATCTGGCTTCCATAGGTTTTTGCAAATCTAAATATTTGATTTTGCACTGGAAAAGGAGCCAGTCTTATGTACAATTTATAAAATAAATGTGTAGATACATGTTTTAAAATCTCCAAATTTTGTCAACACATACTGTCCAACTTGAAAGACTTTTCTCCCCCATTTTTTTCCCTATGACTTGGGTGTATTTTTCTCCTGCCTTTTAAGGCTTTAACTATATTTATCTAATAAGAACTCTTTTGCAAACCAGTGTTTCAATAGTGATTTAACACTAGTTTCAGTGTCAAATTGCCCTTTCCACAGCAGGGAGTTTTAAGCCTTGCTGTATTATACTTCCAAGACTCTCAGGAGCTGGAGTTGGGAGATATAATATTTTCTTTGAAGTTTGCCTTTCACTACACACTGGGATGCAAACAAGCTTCAGTTACTCAGCAGTCAAACAATTCCATCACATAGGGACCAGAGCTAAATATTGTACCAAATTTTCTAATTATGTCTTTGTGATATTTGCTGCATGAAGTTAGGTGAAGGCAAACTAGGATCAATAGAAAACTCCTTGTCTAAACAGACATCTGAACCTTGAGATATTTTGTTTATGGCCTCAAAATTCCCCTTCAGCAAGCCATAATTACAATAAAGATAACTTAATTGACAAAAAAAGTTATTTCTGGTAAACTCATATATATGGTAAATGTACTTATTGCATCAGAGAGGTATATAACCAGACTATAGACAAATGTGAAGTTCCAGGTTAAAACACACATATTTTATTCCCATGTACCTTATTATATTGCCTTTTATGGTTTATATATCATAGCAATTTAGCTGCCTTAGTGGTATTTCTTTAAAGGATTTCTCAATCATTTCATAGCCTGAAAGTTGGACCTTTTCTTTTCATGAGATTTTTAAAGTATATGCATCATTCTTTTCTTTCTTATTAAACAATGAAAAACTGCCAAGGAGGTATCTCACCCATGAGAGAGAAGTAAAGTGTTGAAGAACATTCCATGACCCAATAAAAAGTATCACAGATTATTCCCTACAGAAGTTGCCGGCAAATCTAAAGGGCAAGTAGAGAAAGGCATGTCCATGGAGGCATCCCAGAGTTCTGAAGACCTGAGGAACTGAAGGAAACACTTTCTGCTTCATTATAGAAAGTATGTTTCATTATAAAAATGTAAATATTTCATGCATGCAGGCTCAGTTGTGTCCAACTCTTTGGGACCCCATGGGCTCTAGCCTGCTAGGCTCCTCTGTCCATTGAATGTGTTTCAGGTAAGAATACAGGAGTGGGGTTGCCATTTCCTTCTCCAGGGGATTTTCCTAACCCAGAGATCGAACCTGCATCTCTTGCATTAGCAAGCAGATTCTTTACCACTGCACCACCAGGGAAGCCCAGTAAATATAATATTTCAGTATTGCTCTAAAAGTTAAATATGAATTCTGATGTATTTTGATAGCCATTAATCTCATCTCACTCATCTCACACACTAGTAAAGTAATGCTCAAAATTCTCCAAGCCAGGCTTCAGCAATACATGAATCATGAACTTCCAGATGTTCAAGTTGGTTTAGAAAAGAACCAGAGATAAAATTGCCAACATCTGCTGGATCATCAAAAAAGCAAGAGAGTTCCAGAAAAACATCTATTTCTACTTTATTGACTACGCCAAACCCTTTGACTGTGTGGATCACAATAAAGTGTGGAAAATTCTGAAAGAGATGGGAAGACCAGACCACCTGACCTGCCTCTTGAGAAACCCGTATGCAGGTCAGGAAGCAACAGTTAGAACTGGACATGGACCAACAGACTGGTTCCAAATAGGAAAAGGAGACGTCAAGGCTGTATATTGTCACCCTGCTTATTTAACTTATATGCAGAGTACATCATGAGAAACGCTGGGCTGGAAGAAGCACAAGTTGGAATCAAGATTGCCGGGAGAAATATCAATAACCTCAGGTATGCAGATGACACCACCTTTATGGCAGAAAGTGAAGAAGAAAAAAGAGCCTCTTGATGAAAGTGAAAGAGGAGAGTGAAAAAGTTGGCTTAAAGCTCAACATTCAGAAAACTAACATCAGAAAAAAAAATGGCAATTGGTCCTGTCACTTCATGGCAAATAGATGAGGAAATAGTGGAAACAGTGGCTGACTTTATTTTGGGGGGCTCCAAAATCACTGCAGATGGTGATTGCAGCCATGAAATTAAAAGACGCTTACTCCTTGGAAGGAAAGTTATGACCAACGTAGGCAGCATATTAAAAAGCAGAGACATTACTTTGTCAACAAAGGTCCATCTAGTCAAGGCTATGGTTTTTCCAGTAGTCATGTATGGATGTGAGAGTTAGACCATAAAGAAAGCTGAGCATCGAAGAATTGATGCTTTTGAACTGTGGTGTTGGAGAAGACTCTTGAGAGTCCCTTAGACTGCAAGGAGATCCAACCAGTCCATCCTAAAGGAGATCAGTCCTGGTTGTTCATTGGAAGGATTGACATTGAAGCTGAAAGTCCAATACTTTGGCTATCTGATGTGAAGAACTGACTCATATGAAAAGATCCTGATGCTGGGAAAGATTGAGGGCAGGAGGAGAAGGGGTCGACAGAGGATGAGATGGTTGGATGGCAACACTGACTCAATGGACTTGAGTTTGTGTAAACTCTGGGAGTTGGTGATGGACAAGGAGGCCTGGCGTGCTGTGCTTCATGGGGTCACAAAGAGTTGGACACAACTGAGTGACTGAACTGAACTGAATCTATGGTAGTATATATGGCAGTATCTAGAGAGACCAATATTTTAGAAGAAAGAATACTTAGGGGTTTCAAGAAGTTATTTGGGGTCTTCTAGATCACTAGTTCTTCTGTGTATTCTTTCCATCTCTTCTTGATCTCTTTAGCGTCTATTAGATCTCTACCATTTCTATCCTTTACCGTGCCTATCTTTGAGTGAAATGTTCCTTTGATGTTTCCAATTTTCCTGAAAATATCCCTAGTCTTTCCCCTTCTGCTGTTTTCTTCTAGTTTTACACACTGTTCATTGAAGAAGTCCTTGTCTCTCCTTGCTATTCTTTGGAACACTGCATTTAGTTGGATGTACCTTTCCCTTTCTCCCTTGCTTTTTGCTTCTTTCTTCAGCTACTTGTAAAACCTCCTCAGATAACCACTTTGCTTCTTGCCTTTCTTTTTCTTTGGTATGGTTTTGTTAGCTGCCTCCTGTACAATATTATGGACTTCCATCCATAGTTCTTCAGACACACTGTTTACTAGATCTAACCCTTGAATCTATTCATCACCACCACTGCATATTCAACAGCCAGTTCACTGGAAAAGTCCCTAATGCTGGGAAAAATTGAAGGGGAAAGGAGAAGAGGGCATGAGAGGATAACATGGCTATATGGCATCATCGATGCAATGGACACAAACTTGGACAAACTTTGGGAGGTGGTGAGAGACACGGAAGCCTAGTGTGCTGCAGTCCATGGGGTCACAAAGAGTTGGGAAAAACTGGGCAACTGAACAACAACAAGTTCATTAGTGATACAGGAGGGAAAGGGGAGAGTCTGACTCATAAGAAGGTGCCTTTAGCAGTATTTCCTCGAAGGCAGCCTCAGCTAATTAAACAGGGTCAACTTTGCTATGGGCAGTGGAAAGTATCCTTGCCTTTTCAGTGGGCTGACAGTTTCAGAGTAGTAGAGTATGAAAAGGAGAATGATTAAAAATATACACTAAAATATGAATTGGAGGTGATCTCTAGGAACTGAGACTTTGAATAATTTTTGTTTTCTTTTTTCTGCTTGCTTATATTTTCTAACATTATAAAAATGAGCAGATATGAATTCTATAATCAAAAAAAAAGCATTTAATGTAAGCAACCAAGATGTCCTTCAGTAGATGAATGAATAAATAAACTGCAATATAGCCAGACAATTGAATATTATTTGCACTAAAAACAAATGAGCTATCAAGCCATGAAAAGACAGGAAGGAAACTTCAGTGCCTATTATTAAGTGAAAGAGGCCAATCTGAAAGGCTGCGTGCTCTATGATTCCAACCATGTGATTTGTGGAAAAGTCAAAGGAACATAGTAAAAACCAGTGCTTGCCAGGGACTGAGGAGGAGAGAGGGGTGAATAAACAGAGGACAGAGGATATTTAGGGCAATGGAACTAAGTGATACTCTACATGTCTGATACTGCAATGATGTGTGATAATGTAATAATGGATATATGTCATTATACATTTGTCTCAGTCGAAGAATGTGCAATACCAAGAGTGAGTCCTAAAGGAAACGATGGAGTTAGGGTGATTAGAATGTGTCGGGGTGGGTTCATCAGTTGTACATGTGCATTATTCTGGTGGGGAATGTTGATAATAAGGGAGGCTGTGTGTGAGCGGCGGAGGGGCATATGGGAGCTTTCTGACCTTTCTTTCAATGTTGCTGAGAATCTAACTACTTTAAAAAAAAAAGTCTTTAAATGTGGGGGAAAAAAAACAACTAAAAGAATAAATATGAAGAAATATGTGCTTTTGAGGCAGGAGCTAGATGGTTCTTGGGGAGAGCAACTGGAGTTATCTCCTGTGGACAGGTACTCCAAAATAACAGGAGTAAGACAGGAGCTGAGTCCCCCCCAGGTAAGAGATAAAAGAGCACAGATTCCTCATTCTTGAGGTCAAGGAGGCCTTCTGACTACATATGCACAGAAAGGCATAAAGGAAGGTCAGAAAGTGAGGGGACACCACCCACAGTAAATGATGCCAACCTACCCAGAGTCCTCATCATTAGAGGACTAAGAGATGCTGCACACCCATGGGAGGACCCCGAGACATACCAGATACAGACTCGTGAGTCCATGCTAAGTCACTTCAGTCATGTCTGACTCTTTGCAACCCTATGAATGGTATAACCTGCCAGGCTTCTCTGTCCACAGGATTCTCTAGGCAAGAATACCAGAATGGGTTGCCATGCCCTCCTCCAGGGAATCTTCCAGACCCAGGGATCTAACCCAGTCTCTTTTCTCTCCTGAATTGGTAGGCAGGTTCTTTACCATGAGGATCACCTCAAATATGGACTCAGAACCAGGCAAAGCAAGATGATTGGCTAAAGGAAACCCAGAAGAAATGCCCCATAAAAGTGACTCAAACCACTGTAAGGGCACCAGTCTCTCTCTCTGAGCCTGCCTATGGGTCTATCCACACATACTCTTTTTCCTCCTAATGAACACTTTACTTGTTTCACTACCCGTCTCTATATGGAAATTTATTTCTACAGAGTTGTGGGCCAGGGCCTTGTCACTGGTCACTGATCTTGTGGCTAGATTCAGCGCCCTCACTGCCTCAACCCAATCTCGCTGATTCATGTCAGTGTATGGCAAAAACCACTACAATATTGTAAAGTAATTAGCCTTCAACTAATAAAAATAAATGAAAAAAAAAAAAAACAACCCAATCTCAATCTCTGGCCAGGAACTGAAATCCTGCTTCAAGCTGCTGCAGGCTGAGGCCACCTGAGATCACTTTGGACAAATGAGTAAATATTGTCATATCCTGTCTCTCAAATCCACTAAACTTAACATAGACCCAATTGTCATCCTCTGTAATACTAATATTATAAGGATGAGAGGTCAGGTAAATGTAGTTGAAGAGCTAATGATGGTGAACAGGTAAATGCTCAAAGTAGTCAACCACACGCCATTCAATGTTTATTCAGAAAAGTTTAAGATTGTAAAAATATGTATCATTCAAGCCATATTTAAAAGTATTACAAAATACTCAGAAAACTCACCCTCTAGAAAAAACTTCACAAATTAAGTCATTGACCTGCACTGAGTTGAACACCAAGCAAGGTGCCCCTTCTTCTAAAGTAATGAATATTCTTCAAACAGCAAGGGAGCAAGGCTGCTGTTTGATGCTGATGACATTGAAAATTTAGGAGAACGGAAATCCCATCATTTTTCATTTGTATGCAAATTTGTCTGTTCCAGAAATTAACCCCTAGACCCCACGTCAGTTTTCATCTCCAGGAATTTTTTTTGCCAGCACCACACGGTGTAGGCTTGTCACTATCCTGGGGTCACTAGGCTTCCCCAGCTTAAAAACAACCACCACCCCCAAAGTCACAATGGCGCTTTGTTTACCCTCATTATTGGAGGATAAAGAGCAGTAGCTGGAGAGGCCTGTTGTAAAATGCACATCTCGAATGGCCGGCCCTGCTGCCAGCAGCATTGAAATGCAAACTGCAGATGATTTTGGCCAAATAGCTCTCATTGACCACTGTTCCCCATCTTAGATGAACCCGGAACAATAGACCAATCCTATTACCCTCCTTTTGAGCCAGATCTTCAACTGTTAAAAAGTTCCTTTGTTAATTCCCACCTTAGACAAATGTCACCATCTACATGTGAAGGGGAGAGAGGTGATTGAGGTTTTTAATTGATGTGGATTTAATTATGCTAATTTAGACAGCTGTAAAGCATTTTAGTATAGATGCATAATAGGGAGAGCAAATACAGGTGCCCTTCACTGTAGGGGCTTAATTTTTAACCTACGTAGCTTTAAAACAGAAAGGGAGTTCAAAAGCGTGGGCAATTTACAATTTATAGAGGGAGGTCCACCCACGCTCTGAAATGTTTAGCAGGCTCTACATGTACCTAAGAGAGAGTCGAAAGAAACCCTCAATTTTGATTGAAAACTTCAAATTTGTCTCTAACTATAAGAGGCAATTTTAAATGATGTGTATGTCAAAACTCGATTTGAGATAACACTAAACTAGAAGCTGGGAATTAAAAAATGACCTTTATTTTCATCTCTGAAAAAAGAAAAATCTCACAATGGAAATGGTGATAAAAGCTAGCAAGAGTTTTAAAAATTTTTGAAGGAAGGGCTTTTGAATTTTTGAACTTTAGTGACAAGGTGAGTTGACCTCACCATGTATCTGACGACGACTTTCATTACCAGGAACGTGACATGACACTCAGTGTCATCAGCGGGAAAACTGTTTTTGTTTAAATTGCTGAATAATCCTGTTTTGATTTCTTGGGGTTTTATCTGGAGTGAATGATGCAGCAGACCCTACTGAAGTTGTATGGAGTCTTAACCAAGTACGACATAGGATCCTGTTTCAAGGATTAGACGCTCGAGAAACACTATGTAGTTAAATCACTGCTCCAAAGGTGGCCTGGTTTTAAAGGGCGATGTTGTTCAGGTTGGTATATAATAGTATGAATGAAGAGGAGGAAGAATCAAAGACATTTTATAGCACTTTTTGTGTGCGTGTGGCTTGCTGAGGAAGGGAGGTCTGAAAACACTCCAGCTCTTCTGTTCTCTTTCTCCTCTGGGTGACTCTTCCTTCAAGGCCCAAGCTGCCCCCTAGACACGAAGTCTCTCCTCCTAGGAGGCCTATTGCATTTCTAGAGGACAAAGAGCTTATCAATGAATCATCTTCCTTTCTCCCGGGCCATTTCCTTCTCAACCTTGTCAGGCTTCTCTTCTGTGCATTTGCCTTTGTCCTACACTAATCAGACATGTAATTAGCTGGCAAAGAAAAGAGGAAAGGAGCAGGGGCATCTGTCCTCTGCTTCACACAGTGGGTGGAGAGTGACCTTTCCAATCCTGCCCCAGTTTTTGGTCAAAACACACAGATTTGGACATGCATTTTGACTCAGGATTTTACTAATTCTTCCGATCTTGGATGAGCTGTTTAATTTCTCAGACTTCTTTGATTTATCAAATGAAATACTCATTCGTTGTTCATACATTTGTTGACTCTACATATGAGCTGTGGATGAAATGTTTCTACTGTTCTGTCCAGCACACAATAGGTACAAAAGGTCCTTGATCTGCTCCTCTCATCATCACCCACAATGCCTCATGCTTCCTCCATCTCAGCACCCCACCCCTCACTCTGTTTTTCTCTGACCCATAGCTTTTGTTGTTATTATACTTTTATTTATTTACTTTTTTAGCTTCTTTTTGGCTGTGCTTCTCATTGCAGTGACTTCTCTTGTTGTGGAGCACAAGCTCGTAGTTGTGGTGCACAGGTTTAGTTGCTCCAAGGCATGTGCAGTCTTCCTGGACCAGGGATCAAATCCATGTCTCCTGCCATGGCAGGTGGGTGCTTTACTGAGCGATCAGTGAAGCCCAATTCATAACTTCTTTACTCTTGTTCTTTGGGATACCATCATCTTATTTCTCCACTCTTGAAAATTTGCTCTCATTTTGTTTTTATTTCCTTCTCTTCTGCTCATTTATTACTACTTTTTCTTTTTGTTATTTCTCAGAGATTCTTTACCATCTTCCTCTCATCTCTTTCCTGTTTGGGGTTATAATGGGAGTAGAGAAGAAAGGAAGTTGTTAAAATTAAAATGAGGATCTCAAAGGAATGGAGAAAAAATAAATTAACATTTAAGAACCCTAGTGATAGGACTTCCCTGGCAGTTCAGTGGTTAAGACTCCACCATTCCAATGCAGGGGACTAGGTTCCAACCTTGGTCAGGGAACTAAGATCCCACATGCTGTGTGGTACAGCCAAAATAATAATAATAAATAAGAAGAAGAACCCTAGTGATAAAGTTCTGATATCATTTGCCTAAAGAAAGGAATTCAAAACAGTGTCAGTTCAGTTCAGTTCAGTTGCTCAGTCATGTCCGACTCTTTGCAACCTCATGGACTGCAGCACGCCAGGCCTCCCTGTCCATCACCAACTCTCAGAGTTTACCCAAACTCATGTCCATTGAGTTGATGATGCCATCCAACCGTCTCATCCTCTGTTGTCCCCTTCTCCTCCCACCTTCAATCTTTCCTAGCATCAGGGTCTTTTCAAATGAGTCAGTTCTTCATATCAAGTGGCCAAAGTCTAATATAAAGCCATATAAATTATTTCTTTCTCTCTCTATGCTATAAGCACTATCTAAAATATGCAAACCAGTCATGTAAAAACAATACAGATAGGCCTGGTGTGCTGCAGTCCATGGGGTCACAGAGTCGAACACGATTTAACAGCTGGACAATGAACAGCAGAAGAAGAGTGTAATGTTTGGAAATTAAAGCAAAAAGGTCAAATGTAGTTGCTACAAACTTGTGAGCACCACTGAAGAACAGAAGCAGAATATATAATTTCCATTTAATAACAAAAAAAAATCAAAAACAAGGAAAAACTAATTAATCTAAATAAGAATAGGGAAAAATAGCAAAATGAAACATGGTAAATAGAAATTATAAAGACAATTAAAGTAAATCCTTCTCCTTCTTTATGCATATATACACATTCGCTTGTTTCTGGTTCTCTGGGGAACCCTGACTAACAGAACACGGTTGAAGGTTCATAAAGATAGTGACTTTTGGTAAGAAAAGGCATTGCATTCAATATTATGAGACAATAAGAATTGAAACTAACTAGTTGATCTGAGAAATGAGTGGCAAGACTGAAAATATCTTAAATACATAAACATGAGATAGCTTTGAATTGGCACGTTAAATATCAGTCAATTATAAGAAAAATTCTTTTATATCTAAAACTAGAATTTCCAGTGAGATAAAAAAAATAAGTAGAGTGGCTTAGTATAACTTTTGCTAGAAAAAGAAATGAAAAACTTAGTTTTATTCAGCATCTACTAGATGTCCAGCAATTTATGTACATAAAATGAGCACTTAATTATCATTTATTTTTACAGTATTTAATTATCATAATATAATTCAACACATCTAATGATCACAATATCCTGCTGGTTAGACCCTGAGTTTTAAGGAGATCAAGTCACTTGCCAATAGCTACTCAGAAAGCAATGGATTATGGGGGCTGGTAAGCCTGAAATCTGCAGGACAGACTGGAGACCCAGGAAGAGTTGATGCCGCATCTTGAGTCAGAAGGCAGTCTGGAGGTAGAATTCCTTCTTTCTAGGGGGACCTCAGTCATTTCTCTTAAGACTTTCAGCTGACTGGGTGAGGACTACCCATGCTATGGAGGATAATCTGCTTTACTCAAAGTCTGCTGAGTGTAAAGGGGTCACCCCTAAAAAAAATATCTTCACAGGAACATCAGACTTGGTGTTTGACCAAATCTTGGTTCCCCAGCCTAGCCCAGTTGACATCCACAATTAACCAGCACATCAGGTCATGGCAATTTGAGATCAGCCCTTTACATTAATGCTCCTGTCAGGCCAAGGTCTCTGAGCTGGCCTGAAGACAGGGCTCCTCTCCAGGGGCATGACCACCTGCCAGCTGGTCAGTCTCAGAGGCGTATCTCAGAGAAAGGAGGCGGAGAGTGACCAGCTTGTGAGAAGCAGTAAGAGAAGTACCATCAGGGCCAGAGAATGTCATGAGGATGCAAAGCTCCATAATAAAAACACTGGCCATTATAGAGACAAAAAGATAACTGGATCTCTAGAAGAACACTCATGATATTTCAGTTCTCAACTGAGTCCTAAATGTGCAGTTGTGATTATGTTTGAACAATTTTCCAAAACTCTGAGACTTCTGACTGTAAGATTGCCATTCTTCCATATTGTCATATATGGTCTTAATCTATTTGGGAGGCTATAACAAAATACCATAGATGGGGTAACTTATAAACAAAAGAAATTTATTTCTCACAGTTCTGGAAGCTAGATGTTCAAGATCAGGGTGCCACCCTGGCCAGGTTCTGGTGAAGGCTTATTTCCTGGTTTGTAGATAGCCATCTTCCAGCTGCATCCTTACATGTGGAAGGGGATACAGAGCTCTCTGGGGTCTCTAATATGGATACTATTCCATTCATGAGAGCTCTACTTTTAGGACCAAAGGCCCTCCCTCCTTATACCATTATATAAAGCATTAGGATTTCAATGGACTTTCCCAGTGGCGCTAGTGGTAAAGAACCTGCCTGCCAATGTAGGAGACATAAGAGATGTGGGTTCCATCCCTGGGTCAGGAACATCCCCTGGAGCAGGGCACAGCAACCCACACCAGTGTTCTTACCTGGAGAATCCCATGGACAGAGGAGCCTGGCGGGCTATGGTCCATAGGGTCGCAAAGAGTGGGACATGACTAAAGCGTCTTAACAGCAGCATTTCAACATAGGTATTGGTGGGGGTGGGGGATGGGGAGGTGGTAGAGCATAAACAAACATTCAGATCATAGCTTAGATTCTTATATAGGGTCAATGACCCGGACTTTCTGGTTGCAGAGCTTGGCTTGCCTGCCTCCTAACCTGGGGCAATGATTTTGACAATTTAAACCCCAGTTTTTGTACCTGTAAAATGAAAATAGTAATATCACCTACTTTAAGGGTGTAGTGAAAATTAAATAAGACAATCAATATATCTAAAGCAATAAACATCGTGCTTGGCCAATAGTAAGTGTTTCACGAAAGTGAGCTGTTATCAATTCTATCCATCTCCTCCATCAGTACCATGCTGAGAAGTTAACCTCTAGCCACTACAAATGCCTCTTGTTTTTGATGTTTCTATGATAGGTTTTTAAGTTACGTGTTTGTGAGTAAATTTTTATTTTTGTTTCATTTGTTTATCCTGTAAATTTTGGGGTGCCCATTACAAAATAAGAATATGTATGTAATGTCTTTTAAATTCGCCATAAAGTCTCACAATTCCTACTGACTTTTAGTAACATTAATAAGTGTTTATTGAGAACATACTATGGTCAGGGTATCACTCTAGGTGCTACCGTGGACCATGCTATTCACCATCGTGGATGAATGCATTTATCATTAAGAAAACTTTTCATAAAGTTTTTATACAAAGTCTCAGTACTGAAGTAAGAGTGTAATAATATGATTCTGAAAGGCATACAGCTGGGTGTCTACCTGGGAGGGACACAGACTTAAGGTTCAGTGAGCCATGTTCAGCTTTCAATGTCTACGGAATGCCTGCTCTGTGCATGCAGGACAATCCTGAGCTTCAAAGGTGTTAGAAGATGACTTACCTTAAAGATGTGTTCTTTGTTTATTGGCTTTTGTTTGGGGAGGTGATCTATGATTGTAAAGTTTTCTTAAATCCTAGCCGCATTCTTGACACTGAACTAACATAGCGAGTTGCTGATCACAGCCTGGGTCATTGATTTCTGTTTGGGGTCACTTCTTTTCTCTATTGAAGGAAAGCAACATGACAGCTCTCTGTTAATAACGCCAAACTCAAAAATCCGTTTTCTTTCTAAAAATCCGAGTATCATGTCCCTGTAACCACACCTCCTTTTTAAACCTGGCATTCATTTCTGTCCATAATTTTCAAGCTCCTACTTAGTCACTAAGACATGCCACCAGAAGGAATCGAGAGGTTAAAGGACACCTGAGCCACCCTCACCAGTTCCTACAAGCAGAAAGTAGATTATGCTTTCAGAGCTGCGATGTACATGCTCCTGTAGCCCTCCTTCCTCACAGAACCCGGAGAGCAAAACAATCCATCGCCCCATGAATATATTATCAGTACTAACTTGACAGCCTCGCTGTTGATGATACTGGTTGTACTTCATTTCCCTCCTGTAATCCAAAAGCAGATCCAGCCCCCCTGGGCCCAGACTGGGGCTGTAGAGCAGCTGAAGGGCCAACTGCCAACGGGTCTGGAACAGAGCGTTTCCAGCCTCGGCACCTGACTTCCTGGCTGCCTCCAGGTCAGGTCTCATTGGTTGATGTGGCAGCTGTGATTCTGACAACAAGCTTGGTGTTGGGTCAAGTTTTTGTTTGGCTGACTTACTCCCATAGAAGCCATTTTCCTTGACTCACCCTTGATTACTGAAAATACTCTTTATTACCTTTTAAAATCATGTGATATCCATAAGCAAAAATTGGGATTAACATTTTTGAAAGCATTACCCATGTCTGATTTTTTTTTTCAATGCTGAAATGCAAGAAGTAAAGCTAGAGGCAGCTCAATCCTGTGTTTAGCACAGTGGTGTATCAAATACCATTTGTAACTTCAGAATAAAATGCACAGCTTTTTTCCTTGATCTTAGGAACCTGGATGCAATGATCACCTATGGAAACAGTTTATAGATGCAAAAGTATGTAGTGTTTTATATATTAGAAAGCTTATGAGAATCCTCCTTTAAAAGACTAAATAATTGTGTTCTAATATAACGAATGTGAAATAGAAACATGTATAACTTTATTGATAAAACAGGGCTTTCATTCAAAAGTTATAAGACAGGATACTTGCAAAACTTGCTTATACAAAGGAAAAGGTCTCAAAGTTGTAACTTTCCTTATAATCTGAATATCATCCTCCCCCAAAAACAGACTGAAATAATTAATGTTCAAAGTGTGAAAATTCTATATGGTATAACTTATTTATGCTTTTTTTTTATGCTTTGTTTTAAAAAGGCCAAATTGAATGCCAGCACTTGAGATCTTGAAAATAATGCCACATGTATTGATAAAATAATGTATTATTTTTATTGATTCTCCTTCTTATATGTTGATATTTTGAAGAACTATATTGTTTTAGTAAACATATTTATAAAATATCTAAATATTAAAGACATACACAAAGTAGAAAATAAAAGTCTAACCACAGATATTTTAATATGAACAGCTTGATGAATAATCCTTCAAATTTTTCTTGCTATATTCTAATGTATATGGACACAATCTTTACCAAATTATTTTGAATACGTCTTAGACTTTTTTTCATTTCATAATCTCTAAAACTCTCTCATTCTTTGAATACACACATAATAGGGGTTATAAGAATGTTATAGTCAGTCATGTCCAACTCTTTGTGACTTCATGGACTATCCATGAAATTTTCCAGGCAAGAATACTGGAGTGGGTTGCTGTCCTTCTCCAGGAGCTCTTCCTGACCCATGGATGGAAGCCACGGCTCTTACGTCTCCTGCATTGGCTGGAGGGTTCTTTATCACTAGCGTCACCTGGGAAGCTCCGTACAACATATGTGAATATTAATAGATTAAGTTCATGGCTTTGCAACCAAATGGCTTGACTGAGTCTGAATCCTAGCTTCACTATTAGTAATTCTGTGACTTTGACAAGTTATTTTCTCTGCAATCCACTTTCTAAACTTATAAGGTGTGATGTTAACAATACCTCCTTGAAATGGTTGTCATGCAGGATGAGGAATTACTGTTTGGTGTTGGTAGACATGCAACCATGTCAGTACTGCTACCATAGATGTTTGATATCTTATTACCAATTTCATGTTGATGGACATATAGAGTGATTGCAATTTTTCTTCTCATACATCATGCACTAGTGAACATCCTCCTAAGTAGAATGTTGTGAGTATTTCTAAAGAGTACATTTTAGAAGTGCAATTGTCTAATCAAAGGTGATATACATTTTAAAATGATAGATATTGTTGCATAATCATCCCCTAAAAGTAACTATTTACTCTGTGAATAAAAGTGAATGAGAAAAAATTTGGGATCATGAGAAATATTTTATTAAGACTTTCATCTATGCATCAAAAATGCATAACCTTTTTTGCACAAAGAAGTAGGGGATTACTGTAACAACATAAGTAACACTTGTTTTATATTATCCATAAAAACCAGAAAGCTTTTTATGCATAATTCTCATGATTTTCAGTTCTGCAAGTCTTTGAGCCCCTCTTTCTCCAGAGAAAGAATTCATAGCATATTGTCTTCCTATAATCAGTTATTACTTATTAACTGCAGAATATAATATTCCATCAACAGCTATTCATAAATATCTACCAATCAGATGTGTAACAAATGCTTACTAAAATTAATGTTATGAAACAGAACAATTATGTCATATTCTGCAGGTGTGGTAGCAGTGTTTCTGAAATCCAGATTGAGCACAGCCTGACCACTCCGCCACATATTCAGAATTAGAGATGGTTCCAGCTACTTTTCTGCAGTTACACCAGAGCCCAAAGAGGAAAAAAAAAACCCAACATTTGGAAAGCAAATGCCTCTAATGTCTGTAATAGATGATATACCTGTGGTGTGAGAGCCTATGCCCTCAAGCAGTGAGCCCTGAATGTTTTACAGCTTCTGGAAATACTTACACATTTCTTTCTAGTTCTTCAGCCCACAGTATTTGCAGTACTGTATATGAGAACGCATTTGCCTATAGACCACTTCTCCAATATAAATGTTTGCTTTATATAGTTTCATATTTAACATGTTTTAAACATAATTTTATTTTTTTACCTTATATTAATTAAAAACTATAATTTGTCTATAAGAATATGAGCCTGATTCTTTGGAAGTAATGTTCAGTTGGTGTTATTGGTATCATAAGAGTTTTAGAGTATATTATAGAATATTCTGGCACGAGACACTAAATTGAAATTTTAAAGAAAATGTTGGAAATAGCTGTAAGGGGGAAAAAAGTAGCCTTTTAAATCTAATTTGTTATGCACCACAGTAGGGTAATGGATGCAATGAAAGTTCTTTTATTGAGTTCCCATGTCCAAAAGGTATTTAGGTAGCAAAGGATGTTAAGCAGACCCCCTGCAATCCACCTTTAACTGAAGATAGCAGGAAATAAGGTATATAGGTCTGTGTCCTCCTGGTTTTTATTTCCTCGGGAGAACAGCTCATGCAAAGGACACCTTAGGCTGCTTAGCCGATCACAAAGGGTGCACTAGACACCCTCGCTGGCTGCTTGAATAGCCTGATCAGAAGGGTGGCTGAAACCACACCGGGAGTTCAATCCTTCAGGTGGGTCTTTTCAAATTCCAATAGAGAGAAGTTCCTGGAGAATTGGTAAGGATTTCACTAGTCCCCAGCAGGTTTGAGATCAAAAGCTTTGGTTAAATAAAAGCCTGCTGGGAAATCTTAAAACCTCTTTGTGATGTAACTTTAAAAAGTTAATACAAAGAACCCTTAGACTGAAGCCGTAACAGCATGAACAAAGAGTATATCAAAACTGATTCCATTAAGGGAAAGCGGACATACAAATTCACTTAATTTAAAGAGCAATCCAGTTATATTACTGTGTGAGAGAATAGAACTTAGACCATACCACCGAGCCCATTTAGAAGATGTGCTCGTTTCTTGTTACATATGCCAGACTTCATTCTTGGTCATTCAGATATGCCTTCTAAACAACTTATATATTCATTTTCTGAAAGGAGAAAGAGTGATGTGCATTTAAACTCATTCCTCAAGAAGATACTTTTAAAACAAATTAAAATTAAACTTGATGGGGACCCATCCGTCAGTTGGTTATCTCTTTTTCATGGTGTCAAACTGCTAATTGCCCATCCTCCTTAAAATAATAAACCTTCAATTAGTATTGATTAGTAGATCATTAATGAATGCATTAATTAAAATGTAATTTTTATAATTAACACCAATTCATTTTTTGGCAAGTCACACACTTTTACTAACTGAAGTCATCAGTTAATATTTTCATGGAAATATTTTACTCCATCAACAACTCCCCCAAAACTTTTATTTGATTTTAATGTCTGAATTTTGCACTTTGTTTTAAATCTTTCAAGACATTTTCATGTACTCGATGTCTCACATTTTCACATTAGTCATGTGAGATGAGGTTAACAGGTTAAGCATTGTTTTTCTTTTTCTTTTTAATAAATAGGGCTACTGAAGTGCACTTATAGAACAAATGGCAGGCTCTCCACTGCACAGCTATTTAGAGAAGGCTCAGACTAGGACCCATAGCTCCCAATTTCAAGGCTACAAAGTTTTCAATTGAGCAATGTCTCACAGACTTTGGAATGCAATTGCAGCTTATGTTAAAAGATAAAGTGAGGCATATGAAAAATTTTAAGAGTCTACTTGAGCAAAAACCAATTTGAATTAAGTAGCATTCAATTTTGCAAATAGAAAGTACCTCTGAGGAGCTGTACAAAATGAAAGACTTTTGTAGACAGAAGGGAGCAGGAATAAGGATGTTATACTAAGCTAAAAAGTGGATTGGTTATTGCAAGATTATTTTCCTTTAGGGGATAGCAGGGATCTACCAGGGTTTCCCATAGTGGAAAAGAACCTGCCTGCCAATTCAGGAGACCCAGGTTCGACCCTGAGTTGGAAAGATCCCCTGGAGGAGGACATGGCAACCCACTTCAATATTCTTGCCTGGAGAATCACATGGACAGAGGAGCCTGGTGGGCTACAATCCCATTGGGTCGCAAAGGGTCAGACATGACTTGAAGCAACTTAGCATGCAGCACACAGGGAACTAGCAGGCAGATTATGTAACTAATAATCTGGAGATTATTAGTTATTCATAGCTAATATGGAGATTCCTGATGGACTGGTTTAAGATTCCATTTCTAGGAAAGCTGAAACTGTAATTAAGTCTCAGTTGGTGATACAGTATTTATCATAAGTGATCCCATTTGGAGCGTGTTGTCTTATTTTTAACACTTAAGTCACACACAGTGGGATTCATCCCAAAGAACTCTTTTCAAGTGTGGTCACTGTGGACCATGAATATCCCCAGATTCTCACACTGATAGATGGAGCAACTGATCCTTCTACCATATTCAGTTTTTCTCTGCTTCACTCCTCTCTTCTTTTATTTCTCTTCCTCAGCTCTTCTTCTGTCTGTGTGTCCTCTGATTAATGATTGGAAAATGAAGAAAGGAAAGTGGCAGATTAAGTCAATCTCTGTGGGGAAAGTATAGCAATCTTTGGGGGCAAGTACTCTTTCAACGAACCGTCCCAGTGATCTTCTCCCCCGCTGGCCTCAACTTTCTTTAGTCTCTTAAAATATATGAACAAAATCTCAACTGACTAGCTCTGTTGGAAGCAAACAGACAGTCTTTGAGAGTTCTGTATTCTTACAGTCTCCTCTGAAACAGCTGGGCCAGCAGCCCCAGCCTCCCAGGTGTGTGATCACATGTTGGTCTGCTTTCAGCTAATGAGTTCCTATTTGTGTCTATCCCGACCAAATGTTCACTTAGGTAGGTGTTCTACTGAACAGTTAGCCCTTTGTGATAAACAAAAAACAAACTTCAATTCAATAATGAAGGGAAGACATGTTCACTAAATCTTTGATTCCCAAATATGCTTATGTAAGTGTATTTAGATACACATTCTATATGGATTATATATGTGTTCAAACAAATATAGTTCACCTATGAGGTTTTTAGAATATAAACATTCTGCTCGAACACACTCGCTCCATTCTCAGGCAGAACTATGTGAACTAGCTTATCTTGATATCTTGGATACTTTCAAAGATACCCTAAGACCTTGCTATGCCTAAAGTTACTGCTTACTTGTGGAGTGCTTTGAATCTTTAAATCCATCCCAATGTGTTACTGCCTATTCTCATATTGGAACTTCAGTCTTGAATTCCAAAAATTCAAAACCCACTACTCTGGCAAATAAATAATCTGAACATTAAATGTATTTTATGAGTACCTGGCATACTATCACCAAGATTCTGGATTCCAAATAAGTTATTTTAAAAGTATAAGTTATAGAATCAGTCTCAAGATATTTACACTTTTGTAGTGGAAAAAGTACCTGCAGAGACAACATAGAGATTCACGAACTGTTAGTAATTTTAAACGAATGGCTCCCTCCTCTGTGACCCCACCCAATCTTAAATGTGCCATGCTGTGCTTAATCACTCAGTTGTGTCTGACTCTTTGTGACCCCATGGACTGTACTCCGCCAGGCTTCTCTGTCCATGGGGATTCTTCAGGCAAGAATTAGAGTAGGTTGCCACGCCCTCCTCCAGGGGATTTCCCAACCAGGGATAGAACCCAGGTCTTCCACATTGCAGGAAGATTCTTTATCATCTGAGCTACCAGGGAAGCCCATGAATACTGGAATGGGTAGCCTATCCCTTCTCCAGGGGATTTTCCCAACCCAGGAATCAAACCAGGATCTCCTGCATTGCCGGTGGATTCTTTTATCAGCTGAGCTACCAGGGAAGCCCCATATCTTAAATACATCTACTCTAATATAACATTTATACACCTTATTTCAGGGCTCCCCAAAGCCTGAGTTGTGGACCAGTACTGGTCCGTGGCCTGTTAGGAACCTGGTCACACAGGTCAGGGCAGGTGAGTGTCACTCCCCGTTGCTCTCATTATCTCCTGAAACATCCCCACCTCCTCCGTCCATGCAAAAATTGTCTTCCAAGAAACCTGTCCCTGGCGCCAAAAAGGTTGGGGATTGCTGCTTTCTTTCACATGAAGTTTCACGCGTCTTTTTCATCAGAGTCAGAGACTCTTGTTTATTATTGCCTCTTCACAGTGACTATCACAGAACACGATAGGTGCTTAATAAATGTTAGCTGAGCTAATTAAACTAGATGAGCACCTGGAGGACAAGAGGAAACAGATGATTATGTGCTGATTTTTTTTTCAGTGTCCAAAACAGAAAAAGCAAAAATTAATATCTAGAATTCTTTTCAAAGGGAAAATAGCTATCTTTTCTGACTGCTAAATAATACATCTCACTGGAAAATATTCAAATATCTCAAGATAATTCGTCTATTAGAGAAAATCAGTTTTTATGATTTGGTGTATGTATATATCTCTCTGCTGTTAATCCATGCACTTACAAGGTTGACTTAAAAAATTGGAGTCATAGTATGTACATTTTGTTGAATGACTAGCTAAAAATTTAACATTATATTTCTGATTCCTTTCCATGATACAAGTGTTTCCCTTTAACTGGCTATGGTAGCCTCTATTTTGTACATTTCATCATGTGTTTAATTCTATTGACAGATATTTAGGTTACATTCATTTTTCATTCTTATAAACAGTGCTTCAATAAATATCTTTTAACATCTTTGCAAATTCAGACTTATTTTCTTGGCACAAATTCTTAGACATGAAATGGACTTAAAATGTTAAACTATGTTGTTAAATTATTCTAGAAAAAAGGATGTGCCAATTTACACTCCCACCAACTGTGTGTAAGCCATTTTCTCTATAACCTTGCCTGGATATAATTCATTTTAAAAATCTTTGTTAATCTAATAAGGAAAGAAGTTTTATTGGTTATTGTTGTTATTGTTTTTCCATTGTTGTTTTAAATCCTAGACTACTTAGGGACCTTTTAAATAAATCAGTTCTTGATAAATCACACATGGCCCACCCATGAATCATGTTCAGTACCAAATTAACTCTCCTCTTCTACTCAGTTGCGTTGTCTTCTCTTTGCCCTAGCACTAAATATGAATCAAAGAAACAAGGAGATCTTAATATTAGGTTAAACATACCTAGGAGAGTTCAAATATGTGTATATATATATATTTTTCATAAATAAAATCTAAAACTAAAACATATTTGGTTATTGACTAAATTGTTTTATCATAGTTCCCCTCTATTAATGTGGATAACTGAGTAAATGATAAAATAATTTAAAAATTATACAACCCTGTTGTAGAAACAAGTCTACAAATCACATAAGTTACTGGTAATAAGACCACCTACCTCTAAGTTTTTTGAAGGCTCTATTGGGATTGTTAACAATTTGCCCACAAAGTCTAGAGCTCAAGAAGCTGCTGACATGATGTGGCAGTGTGAAAAAATCTGTGAAACAAGAGAGAGGTGTCTAAGAATATAGCACTCACAACATGAATAAAAACCATTTTATATTTCTATAGTCCCAGTAAGTGTAGATGCCAAACCTTGCCTTGGAAAAAGAAATAGCACCTTTATACCTCAAAGCTTTACAACCTTATCCCAAGGAGTAAATGCTGGTCAATATTTCTTGCTCATGAATAATGGTAAGGTCTTTGTGAGAAGGTCTTACAGATCTCACAAATTTCTTTGTGAACTGGGCAGCTTTTCCTTATAGCCTTCCAGTGAGGATGAAATCTATATTTTGAAGATTGGTGTGAAGATCTCTAGCCCCACTGCACTCTACAACTCACCACAAAAAGGGGGGGCGGGCAGTGAGCTGTCAAGCATGTTCACTGAGAGACGGGAGTTATATTAGTTGTCTATTGCTACACAGCAAACCAAAATTTCAGTGACTTAGAGTGTTAGTTGCTTAGTCATGTCTGACTCTTTGCAACCCCATGGACTGTAGCCTGCCAAGCTCCTCTGTCTGCGGGATTCTCTAGGCAAGAATACTGGAGTGGGTAGCCATTACTTTCTCCAGGGGATCTTCCTGACCCAGGGATAGAACGTGGGTCTCCTGCATTGCAGGCAGATTCTTTACCATCTGAGTCATCTGGGAATGCCAGTGACTTAAACCACACACATTTACTATCTCACAGTTTCTGTGGGTTTAGATTCTCAGGAGAGCCTAGCAGGGTCCCCTGCTTCAGGGTCTCTCAGGAGGCTATAATCTAGATGTCAACCGGTGCCACAGTCACATTAGAGGAGACGGATCTGCTTCAATGCTCACTTTAGCAGTTGCCTGGATTTAGTTCTTCATGGGCTACTGGAATGGTCTCAGCTCCTAGCCTGCCACGGTCAGAGGCTGCTGTCGGTCAGATATGGCTCTCCAACATGGACACTTGGTTCCTCAAAGTCAGCAAGAGAGAGACCCTGCTAGCAAACCAGAAGTCATGGTCTTCTATAACCCCATAACTTTGTTCATATTCTATTCTTTAAAAGCAAGGCACTAGGTTCAAGGGCATGGGGAGGGGTGAATTGTACAAGTAAGTGAATACTGGAAGTCAGGGAGGGCTTCCCGGATATCGCTAGTGGTAAAGAACCTGCCTGCCAATGCAACAGACGTAAGAGATGTGGGTTCAATTGCTGGGTCGGGAAGATCCCCTGGAGGAGGGCATGGCAACCCATGCCAATATTCTTGCCAGGAGAATTCCATGGACAGAGGAGCCTGGTAGGCTGCAGTCCTTGTGATCACAAAGATTTGGACATGACTGAATTAGCACAGGGAGTCAGGGATCATTGGAGGCTACCTTAAAAGGCTGTCTACCACAGGGGGTGGTTGCTCAGTTAATAACGGGCATAAAGGACACTGGTGAAAAGTGGAAAGGAGAGTGTCAGCAGACAAGGTGGGAGAGGAATTTCTTGGGGAAAGGCTCACAATAAGTGATACATACACTGTCAACAAACAAAGTTGAATCTGGGGGTGTCTAGCCCCCTTGGGAAAATGTGTTAAGTCTCAGGTTAAATCAGTATGTACCATTTCAAACCACTAACTTCTCATATTGTGTATTATTGGGGAAAATCAAAATAGTTAAAATGGGTGACAAAGGCAAAATAATGGGTAACAGAGAAACACAACCTCAGCCAAGAGGGAAAATATCCCATAACTAATATAAAAAAGGATTGTAATTCTTATTCTCTCAAAATGTTGTATTTAACAATTAACATTGAGAAAGTGAAATTAATGACATTCAAAATACTCTGTATTAATCTGTATTTATTCTATCTAAACATGCACCAATGCCATTTATTTGTCATCTGTTGAGCTTAAATTTTGAGTTTGTCTTGTCAAGACCGCAGACTTCATGATTATTTAATGTTTGCCTTTATTTTGCACGTGCCACTCATTTTGATAGGATAGTTGGTTCAAGGTAAGGGTATATTGAAGTTTATAAAACAAAATAGAGAAAATACAGTTTACTGACTTGTATGGGGAAGGAGGTTTATAGTCATAACTAGGATTTTTATTATAATGGCTGTTCTAGTAAGTTGAGTTAATCGGCTGAGTGTTTGCAAGGATGGGTTATGTACATGTTTCTATAATAACAAAAATGAACAGAGATATAGCAGATGAATTGTCTTAACAGGTTTTTCTTGGTTTTAGTGCAAAAACTTACTAATTAATGCAAGTGTTGCAATCATTTTTATGACATTCCCTGAAGATGGCACTTTAAGGGTTATGCCATATGCTGATTGACAGCAGCCATAATTCCATACAATGAGACTGTATCATATTGTTTGAAGTGAGGTGATATTCATCTCTTGAAACTGATCAAACATATCATTGCATCAAACAGTATTACAATGTAATCACCCTGTATGTGGAGACTGCCAAGGCTGATCATCATGTTGTACTCTTTTCCCTTGGACTTCTCTAATAGCACTTGTGACACACCACTGCATCCACATTTTCCTTTAAGAACTCAGAATCTAAGAAAGAGAAAAGTCTGCATAAAATCCTGGTTTGGTTATGCTGTGTGAGTGTTCATTTGTCGACTGCTTTAGAATTACAAATTGCCTTCCACAAAGATCTCCCTAAGTATACAAATAAAGACCTGGTAAGGCCAAGAGAAAAAGAGAAGAGTCCAAACAGGGCAGAAAACAATTCAAATGTCTTTTATTTGTCTTCCATAAACAAGCAAACATGAAAGACATGTCTTTCGTAAAAAATACTTTTTAGTGTCAGAAACTTCCAATGGGGTTTTTTCCTAATGTACTGTTTTGCAAAGTCGCTTACTTTCTGTACGGACTTTGGGGCTATTGCAGCTGCAGATGAAAATTATATTAGAACCTACTCTTCTACTAGTCGTAGTTGCTGTGATCTTGGAAAAGCAATGCTAGGATGGGCAGAAATAAATGAGGGTGATTTGGCCATTCTCTTAGTGGCATTTTTAGTGGTATGAAATTCTATAACACAGTAGCTTTTAGACTACTAACAGCTATGAAGTAATTTAGGAATCGCCCTTTAATTGTCCATCCATCCATCCATCCATCCATCTCTCCATCCATCCATTCAGTAACTTGTAAAAAAAGCCATTGGGATACTTTGGGGATTATATTCAGAATAGTTTACAAACAGGATGCTAGGATGGGAACCATCACTCATTCACACTGACATTCACTAAGAGATGTGTTACCACTTCTGGTCCTCCAGTGTTGATCTGTGTGAATCTCTGAGATGTCACCATCCTATCTGGACCTTATTAATTTGTCTAAGCCAGCCCTAGCCCTACCCTGATAGGTTTAATGTCCTTAGACTTCTGGGCCTATAGAAACTCTGTGGCTCTTTCAGAGATGCATTGGGATGGCAGGAACACAGAGGCACTCTCTGGTTACCTGAACACTCACACTGCGACCTCTCTTCAACTGCTTCTGCATTGTGGTGGGCACAGGTAAGGCGAGAGGTTTCTGGAATTCCCCCAAGATACAAGACCAGAGAGCTCTCTGTTCCCAGATTCTGCTAATCATGGGCATTTCTTCCAGACCAGGTGCAGGAAGAGCAGAGCAAAGACCCTTCTCAGAGACACCACGAGTCTTTAAGCTCTGTGCTTTTCCCTTCTGACCATTTTCTCCTTTACTTCTCTTCTTTAACTATAGAAACTTCATTTAATATACAGTGAAAAACACTGACTTTTCATCTCTTTCCCCCGAATATTTGGTTTGTGATATTAATATCATGCTTTCAGATCTTTAGGGCATGTCTGATACACAAATGCCCAGAATTTTGAAATTCAAAATCTGAGAACTGTCTTTTCCCCTCTCTTAATAGCAACCATTGCCTCAGCAAGTAAGGAAAAAAGTCTTAGTAGCTGTTCAGTGGTGAAGAGTGGACACCTTTCCCTCTTTTCTCTCTTCTTTGTCTCCTACTTCGTTGATTTTGTTGTTCGACCTTCCCCCCTCCCCTATTTTCTTAGGAGTTTAATTGCCTGGGTTTTTTTTCCCCCTAGCTTGTTGAATAGAATCGTTAGTACTGAGTTACACTACACATGGTTTTTTGTTTGTTTGTTTTTTGTTTTGTATTTTTTTGCTATTAGATGCTTTAGATTTTGAAACAATCAAAAATTCTTCTTTTCCCCCTCTAGCAAAAAAGCTAGACCTACACTACAAATATGGACTTTCCATGTGGTGCTAGTGGTAAAGAACCCACCTGCAAATGCAGGAGACATAAGAGACCCAGGTTCAATCCCTGGGTTGGGAAGACCCCTGGAGGAGGGACTGGCAACCCACTCCAGTATTCTTGTCTGGAGAATCCATGGACAGAGCAGCCCCGCAGGCTACAGTTCACAGGTCTCAAAGAGTCAGACACAACTGAAACGACTTAGCATGCACAGTACAAATAGCTTGTCTTTTTCCTGAATACTTAGAGACTGCTGACCAGATGGTGCATTAGCTCCAAACACTTCAATGTGTGTTTTCTACAAATAAGAGCGTCCTCCTACTGACTACAACACAACTAAAAAAACCAGGGAATGAATTTTGATACACTCCTGCCCTTTGGTCCACAGACCACATTCCAGTTTCAATTGAGGCAACAATAATTTTTGTAACCAAAGGATCCACTTCAGAAGCACACACCTTATTACTTATCATGTCTCTTTAGTCTCCTAGTCTGGAATATTCTTCAGTTTATGCTTGACTTTCAGTCCAGTATTGATACTTTAAAGAAGAGTTCAGTTACTTTGTAGAATCACCCCCAGTTTAAGTTTGCCTGAAGTCTCCTCATAATTTGATTCAGATCACAGTATCACAGAAGTGATACAGTGTTCCTCTCAAAGCATCAGACCAAGTCATGCATGGTTTCAATAGCTGATGTTCTGTCACCACTTGCTAAAAGTGATGTCCTCCAGGCTTTTCCACCATATACTTTCCCCCTTTTGTGGTGAGGTATTTTGAAAACATACCGTATCCTGTTCTTCATCAAATTTAAATCCTTTCATTCATGCATTTATGTCAGTATGGCCTTTTATTTTACTTAATATTGTAAATTCTAAAAGTTATTATCACATTACTATCAGTATTTTTTAAAGTTTTTATTTTTTGATGTGGACCATTTAAAAAGTCTTTATTGAATTTTTTACAATATTGTTTCTGCTTTATGTTTTGTTTTTTTGGCCACGAGGCATGTGGGATCTTAGCTCCCCAACCAGGGACTGAACCTGCACCCCCGCAAAGTCTTAACCACTGGACTGCCAGGGAAGTCCCTACTATCAGTGTTAATACTCAAATTATGTCCAATGTGGCTAGTAGGAGCCCATTTAAACTGACCTTTAGGCTCTTTTGATATGTCCCCCATCATTTCTTTTAAACATATTTTTGGCTTATGGTAGAAGTTTCAGATCTTTGGTTTATGGTAGAAGTTCCAGATTTTTCTTGTAATTTTATTCCCCCTCAGTCCTAGAATCAGCCATTTCTCTAAAAATTCTTTTTCTTTTTTTTTTTTTACTGGAAAATAGTATTTGGAAGCCAAGACTCAAGTACTGTATGTTCATTGTTATTGAAGTGTTGGTGATTCCTGGCTCTATCAGAAGATAGAGCCAGGACGTATACTTATGTGTGTACCATGTATTTTCATTGACATTTATTTCTATCTATAGAAATTGAAAACTGTCTCTCTATAAATTATACATATGCTGAAAAACATGAGCTCATCTTACACGTCCAGTCACATGTTGATTCTAGTTTTCTCCCTTCTCCATATATGTAAGCTTCTCTAATAATGAGAATACAAGCTTCCAGAATTCTTCAGATGTTGACTTATGCAATCAGCCTCACTTTATGCAACCATCTCCCATCCCTCTATGACTCCCTCCCACACACAGACGCCTCTTCTTCCTGCTTGGGCTCTGACTCCCCTGTGTGGATACCTTCTCGCCCTGTTCAGGCTGATTCCTCGGGCATTTTGCCTGCCACCTTGACTGGCTAGTCTCTTCATCTTGTTTGGACCCTTATGTTCTCTTATCTTGCTCTGTCTCACCTAGTAGCTTTGTTGTTGTTTGCTGTGGCTTTAGAAATAAATTATTCAGGAAGGGGAAGGAGAAGCAGACAAGTTTTCCCATGAAATGTTTTCATTATTCTCTTTAATTGAGAGTTGAGTTAGCAGCAAAATAAGAAGAATCCAAGGGCCAAAAGAAAAAAGGAACTAAGAACCCAAGTGGTGACTGCAAGACCTAACAAGGCAGTGTAGGAGCTGGGGTGGACTAGGGTGGTGGCTATGACTCAGAAGCATAGCAGCTTTCATCTTCATACCCAGAAAGGCACAGGAAACAAGGCCTTGGAAATTCTGTAGGGAGGTGGGGATAAATCCAGGATCATTTAAGGGCTTCCCCTTCCGTAAAATGATAGGGAAGAAATAATCTGCACACTAGCAAAAGAGACCACGAGGAAGCAAGCTATTGAGGCCTGGGTTGGGGCGGGGGGGTAGACAGTAAGCCTTTCCAGAGAAATTGTAATCAAAGACATGCACCTCACATGAGCTTCATGTCAACCACATGGCCCGAACACTCCATACTGAGATTCAATGTATTCCAAGCAGAAGCAAACAGTAAAAATTTGGTGTGATAAAACCTCATCACAGGCCATACCTGATGCCTCCAGATGAAGCCTATCAAAAATGGGTTGACCATTCAAAATTACAACACATATAAGGTAACAATCTACCTTGAGAGACATAGGAAAGAGTAAATACAGAAGAATTAAACTCCAAGGAGTTTGAGGTAATAGAACTGTAAGACCAAGACTGTAAAAACATACATTTTAAATGTTTAAAACATTCTAAAAGATGAATAAAGCATTAAAATACATGTCTGTGTCCTAATCTCCTCTTCCTAAGGACATCAGTCATTTTGACCTTGGACTCTACCTAATGACTTCATTTTAACTTAATTACACTTTAACACCTTAGCTCCATATCAGTCACATTCTCAGTTACGGGATTTTAGGACATCAGTATAAGAATTTTAAGGGAGACAGTTCAGCCCGTAACACTGTGATAAACTGAACCTCACCAACCTCTTTTCTCTTGGCACTTTCCTCTTTCCTCTCTGCTTTCCAGATACTTCTCTGTACTCAGTGACCTATTTCTTGCCTCAAAGACTTTGCAGACTATTACCTTCACTCAGAATACTCCCATCCCCATGTCCCCCAACTTGGTGTAGCCAAAAGCTAGGTTTCAGCTTTAATGTCATTTCCTCAGAGAAACACTTCCTGACTCTAAGATTAGATTAGTTCTCTGTGTTTTGTGTTCTTCAGATCATTTTTGTACCACTTCATAATTCTAATTAAATGATTAACTGTATAATGTATTAATTGTATTACTGAATTTCCTTGACTCTACAATGTCAGGCGTTCTAAGATGCATCATCAATTTTGAAACAATTGTAGGGAGAGGAAAGAAATACTATTCTATTAGTCAGCTATTGCTACAATAATGCTTCACGAAAAACCACCCCAAAATTCAGTGATTTAAAACAACAAGCATTTATTTCTCCCTCATGGGTCTGTGAGCTATAGCGATTCACTTTTAAAAACTCAATTTCAAGATTCAGCTCTGGGCTCAAATTGCAGGCTCGGTTAAATTAAGGTCTACTTCATATATGTCCATATGCTCCCCCACTGTGTTCTCACAGTTAATGATAGATAGTCAAGCAAAGGGAACATGCAACACCTCTTAAAACCTCAGCTTGGAGAGGCACACTGTTACCTCCACCCAATTCTGTTGGCCAAAGCAAGTCACGTGGCCAAGCCCAACACCAGCGGGTTGGGGACAGTACTCTGCCTCCTCTAGTAGGAGATGATCCCAAGTCAATGGAAAAGGGCATATATATATATACACATATGTATATATATATATATATACACACACACATAGTATAACCCCAAAACAGGGAGGAATTGGGAACAATAGCTCAATGTACCATATGTACCATGAACAGTATGTACACAAATTTTATTATGTTTACCTACAAAAGATTATTCGAATATATTTATTAATATAACACCCCCCCCCCCCCCACTTTCTTCTGTATTGAGTAAAGCTTCATAGTCAGAGCCCAAAGTATCTTCTGAGTCATTTTTGGTCACCAACCATTACATCCCTCTTTAAAGCCACCAGTCCTTTATATAACCAGGGCTCAGGACTTTGACCTCTTTAACTCTTGTGTAAGTTTTAGGCATACAAAAGAAAGATCAGGGTTCTATTTGTACTTCCAATTTGGTTAAACTCAGAATGTACCCCCCAAACATTTCTATCATTGGAAATTGAAAACTTTTCATAACAATCCACAGGAAGTTTTGTTTTGTTTGGGTTTTTTCCTTCCTGCTTATTTATTTAGAACATTTTATTGAGGTAGCATTGGTTTATAAGTTTCATGTATGCTACCTGATATTTTTACTTTTGTGAACACTGCAACATGCTCACCGCCAGCAATTTGTTTCCATCTCTCAGTATACAGTTGATCGTTTTTATCCAACTCACCCTTCACCCAACTCTTACCCTCTGGTAACCACTACTCTGTTCTCTGCAGCTACATCTATTTTTTGTTTGACTTGTTCCTTCATTTTTGTTGTCTGTTTTTTATATTCCATATATGAGTGAAATCATCTGGTATTTGTCTCTCTTTGTCTGACTTATTTCACTTAGCATAATATTCTCGAGGTCCATTCATGTTGTCACAAATGGCAAGAGTTCATCTTTTTTTTAATGACTGAGTGGTATTCCATTGTGTATAAATACATGTGTGTGTGTATATATATACATATATATATATATATATATATATAAAATACTATAACATCTTCTTTATCCATTCTTCCATTGATGAGATTTACGTTGTTTCTGTATCCTGGCTGTTGTAAACAATGCCATGATGAACTTAGAAGTACCTATGTGTTTTTTAATTAAGGGCTTCCCTGATGACTTAGCAGTAAGGAATCCACCTGCAATGCAGGAGATGCAGGAAATATAGGTTCGATCCCTGGGTAGGGAAGATCCCTTGGAGAAGGAAATGGTAACCTGCTCCAGTATTCTCACCTGGACAATCCCATGGACAGAGAAGCCTGGTGGGCTACAATTCAAAGGATCACAAAGAGTCGGACACAACTGAGTGACTGAGCACTCATACACATATGTTTTTGAATTACGTTTTTTTTTTTTTTTTTTTTAATTCTTTGGTAAATACCCAGAAGTGAGACAGCTGGATTATATGGTAGTTTTCATCTTAATTTTTGGAGGAATCTTTATCCTGTTCTCCATAGTTTTCCTCTGTCCATGGGATTTTCCAGGAAAGAATACTAGAGCCGTTACCGTTTCCTCCTCTAGGGGATCTTCCTGAGACAGGGATCGAACCCATGTCCCTTATGTCTCCTATGTCTCCTGCATTGGCAGGCAGATTCTTTACCACTGCGCCACCTGGGAAACTTTTTTCTGCACAGCCAACAATGTTTGTTGCAAAGCTACTTGGAGTGTAAACCTCTGAACAACTTTCTGAAAAGACAATTAGATACCTAAATTTCAGTAAGAATTTGATCTTGTATGTAAATAACTGAGAGGACACTTGATTAACAAGAGATGCGCTGTCACCTAGACATGCAGAGTCACTCTGCTCAGCGGCTGGGAAGTTTCTTGTACCACAGACTGAAAGAGTTATCCCTCTGTAACACTGGAGCAGTCATCTCAAACTATGTCTTGCTAGGTTCGCCTCCATCCCCCAGAAGTGGAGGAAAGTGAATCAGGTAGGAAAGTGACATTTTTACCAGGATCTGACTTGGATGCTAGATATGATTGACTCTTTCTTCTCAGGCTGTAACAATCCTGTGAAATACGATGAGTCATCTTTCCCACCACACAGAGATAGCCTTTTACAGAGAAAACAATCCGGAGGAGGACCTTAAGACAGAAACAATGACAAAGAGAGATAGACACACAGACTGAGCCAGATCCCAGAGAATGCTGCCCGAGCAAGGGGTCCTCACTTTGTCCAAGATCATCTCCTAAAACTGTTCCACACAGAAGCCAAATTTTATGCCTCATTAATGTGAGTTGATTTCTGTCTCATGTAATCAAACAGAACGCTAGATATTACAAAACAATAACCCACATGAGCAACACCATGGTTACAAAAACACATGATAGTGCAGCAACCACAAATAATTTCAGAATAACTCAAGCTCTTCATTTTTTTTTTTTTGAACATGATGAAGGAAACAGAGAACTTTAAAAATCCCCCTTTGCCTCCCCCATCCAGCGATTCACACGCGGCAGCTGCTTCTGCTCCTTTACATCTGTCTTCAAATTCCAGTCTCAAGTCAAGATAACCTCCTCCCCCAAAGTTAACCTTCTGAACTTTTGTTCTCTCTTCCTTTCCTCCCTCTTCTCATGCCTAAAGCTCAGAAGAACTTGTCTGTCAAAGCAGGACTCTCAGAGCTGAGCTCACCTCAGAACACAAGAAACCGTGTTAGCAAATGAGGGAAAATTGGGAATGTCCATGTGTACCTCATTTTTGTCCCATCACTCCCCTTTTAAAAATGTTATAAAATGAAAAAAATACATGCATTTATTTTTAAGGTTACATAAATGTGGTTTAACATTTGCTTTTCCTTGCTAACACAATGCCTTCCATATACATATTAAATACCTCATAGCACATCTTTGAGGGGAAAAAAAAAATTAATGACTAGATGAATTACTGAATGAACAAGAAAGGAATGTATGAATAAATGCAAAAATATGACATTAGGGATTGGGGGAAATTATTACTAAGAAATTAAAGTCATGGTCAATAAATGCTTGACACCTAGAAGACTACAAAATACATTTCTAAAACCGAACTCATTCTTTCACATACATAAACACAGAACAAAAAAGAAAAAAAGAATTTTGAAAGTAGAAGCAAGTCATGTGTGTGCGTGAGTGTGTGTGTGTATATAGAAAGCTATCTACAATTTAAATAATCCCAGTGGTAGCTGTAACCACGTATATTAATTAGAATTCTTTGCAAGCTACAGAAAACAAATCTGAATAAATAAGACATAAATGTATTTATTGGGAGAAGTATTTTTTACCCACCCAACCTCCATCTCCTTCCTTGTATCTTTGTAAAATATGCCCTAGTTTTGTTTGTGTGTCTATTTATCCCTCACTCATTGTGGCTCAGGGTTAAATCCTAACTGAACAGAAGTCATTTCCATCCCTGAAACCAGTTTATGCATATATGATACTGTGAGATGTGTGGGGAATTCTTCTAATGGGTTTCTGAGAAAAACTTTCCTTAATTGTAGAAAGGGACCCAGGTAAGAAAAAAAAATCCCTTTTCCTGTGTCTGGAAAGAGGGATGTGGTGATGATGTGATGACTAGATTTCTGTAGCTTTCTGTGAACATAAGAGGGACAGCCAATGAGAAGCTTACCTATCAAGATGAAAGAGTGGGATGATAAAAAACACTCTACATCCACAATTCTTGCTCCCCAAATGGTAATTTTCTCAGAGCAACTCACTTGAGCCAGGTTTTTCTATTTTTCTGCAACTGACAGAATTCCAGGGATAGAGACTCATATTAAAGGGAGGCTGGACATTGGCTTGGGATTGGTTGGAGCCCCAGAAGCTATGGAGGTTAGGAAGCAGAACCCAACAAGAGCTGCCTTTTGGTGAAAATAGCCAGGATGGACTAGAATTCCAGCATTGTCTTTTTGTTTGTCTATTCAAGACAACATCCAATTCCCAAGCCTGATTATATTCAGTAAGAAAGAATTAACTCCTCAAACAGGATTTTAGATTCTAAGAGAAGGTTAGGTAGATGTTGAGCAGCCAAAAATGTCAAGTGTCTACAACATCAACAAATTAAAACTTCTTGTATTATGGGTTTTCTTATTTTCTTTTAGTATTCATTCTCAGGGGCTTCCATTTTTCCTAATCATTTTCTGTCCTTATTTCCTGCTTCCATAACATTCTACACATCTTTATTTTAAATCATACCTTCTGCACTGTCACTCCTGTCTGCCTTGTCTATGCCTTCATTCCCCAAATGCGGAAATAAATCAAGTCACTTCTGTGTCTCAGAATTTCACTGGAGTTTTAAAGTTACAGATGGAGATTAAATTGAAGTATAAGCTGAGAACCGAGTGTAATATACCCCTCTACTTAAAAAAAAAAATTATAATCAACTATATCCCACCATGAGGAATTTGTTGCTAGATATGTTATCTTTAGGTTCTAGTGTATGTCTATCCTAAGACTATATTCTTTTCCTCTCTACCATTTTTTTTTTCAATTTCCCCAAGTTCCTTTAATTTCATAAACAGAATATGTCTCCATCTTGTACTCAAAATCAAGCTTGTAGTCTATATATGCATACCAAGAGCTCATTAAACAGCTTTTCAATGGTTTATCTACCTCAGATTTGTATCCTTTAAAACACAAAGCACTGGGATGGATTTGGAATTAGTTTTTCATTTATAGGATACAAATTTTAGAAAGTGTTTCTCTCCTTACTAATCTCTGTAAGCAGAAAGGAAATAATTTAAAGATTTCTCCTTCTCAACTGCACAGAAAAACCTGCAGAGAGGAGATGGTTTTGTTTTTTGTCCTACTCTTTTTCTTCTTCCCCATCCTTCTTCGCCTTCTCCTCCTTTTCTGTCTTCTCTCCACCCAATACAAGTACTGTCATTTTAACTTATTCTTATGCCCACAATTTAAATGAAGAACAAAGTAGGAAATCCAGCCTAAAGGAAAAGGGGGAAATGGCACCTTGTCATATGACCACTAGTCACAGCTCTGCAATGTACTAGCAGTATGATTTTGAGATGCTTCTTCTGAAGCTTGGAACTAAAGCTATGGTTTACCTATATTGTAAGGATATTAGCATGACTAAATGAGATGATGGATGAAAAAGTGCATCCTCAACTGTCAAGAACTATCCAAATGTAACAGAACGAATACCAGATGGTGGATTCCATCACAGAAGGCCCATGAGAACAAAGCTGCTGACTATGTGTGAGAGAAGGACTTCCTCGGTGGTGCTAGCGGTAAAGAACCTGCCTGCCAAAGCAGGAGACATAAGAGACTCAGATTTGTCCCTTGGGTCTGAAAAATCCCCTGGAGAAGGGCATGGCAACCCACTCCAGTATTCTTGCCTGGAGAATCCCATGGACAGAGGAGCCTGGTGGGCTACAAGTCCATTGAGTGGCACAGAGGTGGACACCACTGAAGTGACTTAGCACACAGCACACATGTGATAAAAGGCAGGAGCTCAATCAAAGAGCAGAGAACCCCAGGGCTGGGACTTTGGGGTGCCAAGATCAGAGTGAGGCCAAAAACAAGATCTGACTCAAGATGAAGAGCTACTAGAATCCTTTTATTTCTTTTGCACAAACAGATTTGATCTCTGAGGTTGTTTCAGGTCCAAACTTAAAAGAAATCTTATTCTGCTCTTTCTCCTGTAAGGTTGAAGGAGCAAAGAGTTAATTACCTTGTTATATTCATCTCTCTTCCAAACTTTCCACATGGGCTTTTTCTTAACTAGCCATCATAGGAAACTAGAAGAATATTTATTATTTATTGTGCGTATTAAATTTTATGTCTTTTCTTCTTAATTTCTAAAATGGGTGAATTTACTACTTTTCATATTTTTCTCCTAAAAAAGCAATGTTTTTGGTTGTTGTTATTGTTGCTTTTGTTTGTTTAGTTGCAGTCCTCATCTGACTTTTCTTTGGGTCAGTAATTCTTCACAAGAACAAGATTCTTTTCTTCATAAATGAGAAAAAGCTTCTGGTGTATTTTAGATTAATTGGAAGAAGCAAATAGTTTCCCATATGTTTTTCTTATTCTTAATGCTTTTCTTTTTATCATTTACCCAATTTATATATGATACCTATAAATGTCCACTGAATATTGGTTAAGCTACATCGCTTAAATTCAAGGCTCTATAGTAACTTATTAAAGTATATTTTATAAAGTGATTTTGGTCATCAAGATAATATTACTATACAACGACTCATGTGCATATGTGGTTCATTGCCATGGTACTAAGTCAGCTCTAAAGGGAACTTGAAATGCACACCTACATGCCAATTTCAGAATCAATTATATATCTGCTGCAATTCATTAGACTTAGGGATTCCAAATGGTTTATACACTTAAAGACTTGCTTAACTGGTTAAGAATATAACTGCTAGCCAAGGTACTCAGGAGTAAAGTATGTCTCAATAATTCCTTCATTTAAAATCTTTATTTTTACCCCTACAGTAGGTAACATATAATAATACATTATACATAGTCTTGTTTATTTTGTGTATGTATGACTTAATTCTAGATTGTAAATGCTTTGAAAACTTTTTCCCCACCTCCTTGTGTGGATAGGGATGTTTAATGTAAGTTTCTCTTCAGAATGTTATGCTTGAAGGAATTCTCTGGTGGTTCAGTGATTAGGACTCTGTGCTCTCATTACTAAGGGCTGGGGTTCAGTTCCTGGTCTGGGAACTAAGATCCCACAAGCTGAGTCGCACAGCCAAAAAAAAGGTAGGCATGAATGGAAAAACTGGTCCACAAGTATCAACCAAGATTCACTTAAGAGTTTCCCTTAGCTGTTTAACATCTCAATGAATGATGATGATTTTAATGAGTGTGTCTTATGTTGGTCAAAGCAATTTTGAAAGCTGTTTGATAAGCTTCTTTTATCCCAGTTACAGTTTTTGCTTCTCTCCCCTCTCTTCCTCTCTACTTTCTTCAATTTCTTTCCTCTGTATCCCTCACATTTCATTTTGTTCTTATATTCTTTTGTACTCTTTCTACACTTGAGCAATTATTTAAGAAAAAAAAGAGTCTGGCATTTTCCTATTGTAACTCAAAGGAAACCAAGCTTGAGCGTATCTTTACGACAGAAAGACCCAGTAGGTTCATTTTTGGGGTGGAAAATTTGACCAGAAAGGAAAAAAAAAAGTCCCAGGTTTAAAAAATGTAACAATTAGATTTTTTAAAATGTATATATAGTGCAGTTTGTTTACTCAGAAAAAGGACTCTTAATGTTCTTAATAATCTAGATTGATAGAATTTTAGATGAAGCTGCTAAAACTAAAATGCTTATGAAAACAGATATTGCTAAATGGAAAAGGAGGCACTGTACATAGCACCCGTTGAAAACTCAACTAAGTAAAGCACCGATAACACCCCTAGGTAATTGGTAGAGTGTTTTCATATTTCTGCATGTGTTTGTCTATAAAAGCATTTCAAGGTGTAGCTTTCTACTGATTCAGCCTTGCTAAAAAGATTAATCAAGGAACCATCATTTGCTAATCACTGTTTTTTTTTTAATCTCATTTTCCAAATCTTTTTCAGGAAATGTGTGCTTTTAGTTCCTCCTTCTTGAGAAAGCTACCCCGACACGAGACTGAGCATAAAGCCACCTCTGGACTTCAACACCATGAAGTCTGCCCTGAAAAGAAGCCTCAGTTGCTGAATTTTTCCAGTTTGCAAAGAAAGGTACTCCGTACTTGACTTTGTAACTTAAAAATAAAACCCCAAACCTGCCCATCTGTTGCAAATGAATGTATTCCCTTTGTTTCATGGTATGCAATTAGATGCATTTGAAATAAAAGGTAAGTTGAATCAGAAATCTTGGGGACAAGCGTGTACTATTTTAAAACAGGGAATGTCAAATGTTGTTTTTCAACGCAGTACCAAGGGGTATTTCACAGGTAATTTCTCAGGGCTGATGTTAGCTAATTATTAGCTACCGTACCCTGCCTCCCATTCTAAGTGAATATCTCCTGGCAGAAAGACACAGCTAGGAGTGTTTTGTTTCATTTGTCCTTGGAGTTTTTATCAGCATCAAGAAGGTGGACTGAGCCAAAGTCAGAAGAATTCTGGAGCTAAGCAAAAAGCGACACGTTTAACAGCCCCCATTAATTGGGGCTGTTACATGATTAATTTGAGAAAAACAGAAGAGACCGATTTCTTTACAACTCACAGTTGGATGCAATGCACTAAAAGTAATCCTGTAAATTACATTTTAAATCTTCAACATATTCCAAGCAGATAAAATAGTGGCATGATTGACCAAACTCCTTTAAAAAGTACACATATTACGATGCATCATAGTTATAAACAGATGGTATTTGGCCTCCTTCCTATTCTCAACATTTGGAATTTCTAAACTATGTGAATTAAACAATAATATTTTATAAACATACAAGGGATTTTGCTCACTGCTTTGTTAACATAGAAATTATACAATGCTGACATTTATTTAAATTTTAAAAAGTAAACAGCAGTGTGCATTGAAATAAAGCAAACTAAAATCAACATAGAGAAGTATGTTCTGGGTGCATATTACCTACAATGGCACTGGCCTTTTTAAGGGAAGACATAATGGATTGAAGAACAAATGGGGGCTTAGATGGGACTAATACTTTGTACTCCAAAGGTTCATTTAACACCTCTCTGTAAACAAGGGATATTTATACCATAATTGGCTATTTGACCATCACTGTTCATTTACAATGTAACCTGCTATTATGGAGTTAAAAGAAATTCCCCTTCATTTGCTCATCAGTTCTCACAGTAGTCGAAGTGTACCCAGTTTTAAAAGCATTTCCACAAACAGGGATCATTCTGACACTTGTACTCTGAATGAGAAACATTATCATTATATCAATAAGTAGGTATTTTTTCCTTTGAGGGATATAATTGCCAGAGAGAAAAGGAAATGTATCAGATCTCAGTGTCATTTCCTGAGATTCCTTTCTAAAATTACAACTTTAACCCTTTGGCCACATTTTGGAAAGGAGATCCATCTGGTGAGTTGATATACAAAATAGAAGGCACTCGGTTTTCAAACATTCTTCTCAGATGTGCAAAGTTGTGTCGTGATGAATAAATAATGAATCAGATATTTCAATCCGTTTTATGATTTTTGAAAGCCATGATTATCACTGTTTACAGACACCGTTGTCTCTATGCACTTCCCAAATGTTCTTGCTCTGCCTTTCAAGGATGAGCTTGGGCTGGCCACCTTTCCCTACCTCGGTTTACTCCTAGACTGCTCTTACTCAAATTTTAAACAATCAGCCAACCTCTATCTTCAAGCCCACAATTTGAGGACTATTTCAAACCAGAGGGGGTAAAATCTTGAGCTATGGATGCCAGTGATGGTCACCAACACTCCAGCTAAGGTTTCTTATCTGTGATCACTGCAGTGCACCACGTCAGCCTACAATCTCTATCGGTGGGAAAGAAAGAGGAAAGTGTGCTACAGCCTAGATGGTCAGAAGAGCAAAGGGGCCTGCTGAAACCACAAACAAGGCGCATTTTTCTCTGACACACACAGTCTTAAATGTGTACACACAAATAAATACCTAATGACAAATAGTAATACTAGAGAGGAAGAGGTCCTTTTAAAAACAAAGACGCCTCCAAATGTTTAACGTTTTCCCAAGTTTTCTGGAAATCAACGTGATGCTTCTTAGTATTCTTCTGACTAAACACTGCTTAACTTCTCTGTCGCCCCTCGCCCGGCCTCCCGCTCTTTGCTCCACCAAAATAACCAACCGGTGGTCAGGAGGAGAAAGTTTGCAATCCAGAGCACAGGTATGAAGTGAAAAGGAAAGCAACCTTAGGGCTGGCAGTGGCAGTAAAATCACAAGTCTGAATATGTGAGAGAGTTGAAGAGGAGTGTTTTAACATTAGTAGAATCTTTGCCTGGAGGGTTGCAGTGCCCATCCCTACTCCCTTCTCTGTTTTTGCTTAAGTTAGAAATTTTAAAAAGGACAGAGGGAGAGAAATCATTCTCTTGGCCTTCGCTTCATCTTCATCGGATTCTCCCCCTGAGATTTGAGACTCAAGGCACCAGGTTCAGTAAAATACTTAGAGAAGAGTTCTGCCCGTCAGGGCTGCGCCGCCTTCCCGGTGGTGCGGAGGGGGACCGGTCAGCCCGGCACGAAGCGGCCAGGGCAGACCTGGGCCACCCGCCACGTGCGCGTGTCAGCACGTGACTGTCGGTGCGCGCGTGCCAGGGTGCGTGCCCGCGTGTGTGCGTGAGAGTGTGCGCGAGTCGGGCTGTGCGCGCGTCGGCGTGCGCGTGCCGGCGCGGCTCTGCCTCGGAGTCCGCGCAGGAGTGAGCGGGAGCGCGGCGGCCGCGTGGGGCTCGCTCCGTCCGGTCGCCGGGGACGCCTCCAGCGGCTTCGGGGCTCCTCTGGCTCTCGGTGCCGGGCTCAGGCGCTGCCGAGGGGACTCGGTGAGGACTCTGCGCCCTCGACGTCCTCCTGTGCCCCGTTTTCTCGCTCCCGGAGAGGTGTCGAACTACCTCCACGCGCTTTGGACGGGACCCAACAGGGCACCGAGGGCGAGCGCCGCCGCGAACCGGAGCTCGGGCACATCGGCCCGGGGGAGAAGGTGCGCGGCGAGCGCCCGGAGGCCCCGCACCCTCCCAGCCCTTCTCGGTTTCGGAGGCTCCGGCACGCTGTCCTCCCGACGCTGGGAGCAGGCTCGTCGGAGGCTTGGGGCTGGCGCCCGGGCGCGCGCTTTCGGGCAGGCCAGCGCTGCGTGAGGCCGAGGCCCGCGCGCCCCGCCGCCACCCCTCTGCCCACGGCCCAGCCGGGCCGCGCCAGCCCGCACGCAGCCTGCGGCTCAGGGCTAGACCTGAGCGAGGGCGGAAGTCCTGAGAGGAAGGGAGGGAAGGGGCAAAAGAAGTAGCCGGCCCCAGACAAGGAATCCTTAATTACAGATTAAAAGGCAAGCAGAACCGTACACATTTTCCGTGTCAGCTGACTGCAACGACAAAAGGAAATACAGAATGCTGGGTGGGGTCGGGGCGGGGGGAATGCCTCTTCTCGTCGTCCTCGCCCCACACCCCTTTTATTAACGGGGCAAATGTAAAACAACTTTAGGTAGTGGGGGACCCTGGGTAGGTGGTGCCTGAGGCCGGATCACTCCTCGTGTAGCAGGACCGTTTGCTGATGCACCCAGAGGTCCGAGGATCCTCTATATATTAAAAAAAAAGACTATAAATACTCCGTTAAGAGTACATTTTGTTTCCTAAAAAAGTTTTAAAACACATTTTTAAGTTTTAATATTTGACGCTTTAAGTACTGCTTATTCATTATTTTCAGCGAACTAACGGGCACGCATACACGTGCACGTTTTGTTTCGAAATTTTATAGATTGCGTTTTTTTTTTTTTTTTTCCTTCCCTGGCCTGGTATCACAGGATTAGAAATCCAGGAGCAAAGCTGAACCCATAGAAAGCCAGGGAACATAGCTGCAAGCACCAGAGAGCACAAGGTTCTCGATGGTTCTGGACTCTGGAGGAAAAAGGAGAGATGTATGCATTGATACCTTTTCTCTTATTCATTATGATCGCAAAACAGTCTCTACCGTGTTTCCTGGGGTTTAAGATCCCACTTCAACTCCGTGACGTTCTAAATCCTTCACTTATGGTAGGGTGGTGTTCAGAAGCCAAATCCCACTCTGTGACCATCACACATCTCTAGTTCTGGGCCCTCAATTTGGAACACTGAAACTAAAGGGATGACCTTTGAGGATCACCCCGAGCCACCAGGCATTGCACTTTTTCGTATTTTATTCCTCTTGTTGCTGAGTCAGCTTGAGAAATAGAGGTATTTGGCTCTGTTTTTTAGTAATCTGTTTACTGAGAAAAATGATGCAGCAGGTTGGAGGCAGTAAGACCACCTTGTTTAGTCATTTTACCAGCCTTCCTCTTTGTAGGTAGTCTCCTGTCTTTTATTTGTAATTTTTCCATCAGTGCCTTTTTCCTTACAGCATTAAAAAAAAAAAAAAAATTCAGTGCTTTTTCATGTGGTTCCAGTTAAGTGATTTGCCCACACCCCAGATAATGCTATTTGCATTCAAGATTAATAGCTGCATATCAGTAATGCTTAAATACCTCCTGATCCATATTTTCACTTTAAATGATTCCAACGTTATTGGCCAGACAAACCCCTGAACCAGTAAGTTCGTGGACTGATTGCCAACCAAATGACAGACGCGTTCCACTCAGGGAACGATTAAATTTCTGGTCTCCTCGCTTCCACTGTAGAAGGTAGAGAGCCTTCCTTCCTTATTTGCCACCTTTCCCAGAAGTAGATGAGCAGATTAATAAATTGCTGTAAATCACACTAGGTTCCAAGCCTCCCCCACCCTTTTGATACATAGTTAGGAAAATCTTTAAAATCTCCCCTGAAGCGTCTAGTCTTGATTTAGCCACTCACACTCCACATTTTGACTTTCAGTAAAATAAATAAGGTGAAAGAGCAAATTAGGAGTTTTTCTTTCCTTATAGTTTTCCTGTGTTTGAGAGGATCACCCTGCTGTCCTTGTTTTAGGCCAGTTTTGTTAGTTCCTATTTTTACCACCCACGGAAGAACAGCACAGGATCAAGTTTATATTAATAAATGATGTTCATGACTAGGTTTCTAAATGCCAGAGTTATGATTTATTATTTTTAATGGGTGGAGAAAGGAGAGCAGCAATAAAACCAGCCCCTAAGTCATTCAAAATCCTTGGCTTCACACATCTATGTGGTTATTTTTATTTATTTTTGGCCTTTTAAATTTCATCTAAATTTCCTGTAAGTTCTATTATGGACTAGCATTTTTTTTTCCTTACCTGTGTCCATAGCTTCAAACACTGTTTATTATAGTTAAATTTATGAAAAGCCTTTATGTTCCCCTTTTCTACTTTCTAAGTGTTTATAACTGCCTCTATTTATCCTCATCCCCCTAAGAATTTCACAATAAAATCCTGTACCAAATAAATTAAAATCTGCATCTTCAGACACCCCAGGAAGAAGGCATTAATCCACTTAGTCAAATATCCAGACCTCCCCTCTCCATTGCAGCTCTTCTTAATGTAACATTTAGTAATTGCAGCTGGCTCCTTATCCTCGCCTCCCTCCCTTTCATTCTGAATCATATTGGCCTTGTTTAACCTTCATTTCCTTTCCTACCCCCCACATTTGTCCACGTACTTTTCCTTTGACCATGTTTGTCTCTTTCTTTTTGCTGCCTGGTTTGAAAGCAATAAAGAGAGCTTTCTAAGACCTTAATACTTTCTGTTAAAATCCCATTCTTCCTTCCTATTCCACTATTAATGCTTTGTACAATTTTTATGCATCCTTTGGTTGTGAAGTTACTGCTCTATATTTTTCTGATTGATCATTAAGTTATGCTGGCTTTTGAGAACTGCCTCCATAATCCTGAAGCAAAGGCTTTTTACTTGGCGTGCTCTTTGCCTTTGGAATGCCTTTCCTGGCAAGGACAGGCATTTTGGTTTGACTATGATTCTTAAGTTACAATTCAAGTCTAATTTGTTCAGTTAGGTTTCTACTCGAAGCAGCTCTGTTTCTCACTGTGAACTGCTTCATGAGGCTGCTTAGTTAAAGGGTGTGCTGTAAGCTCAAGATGTAATACACTTATATTGTACTTGATTATCAGTTTTCAAAGACAGCTGCATGCTTTGATATCTGTGTAAGGAAATATCAGAAGATAATATACCATTGGTATTTATTACTCTATAATTAAGGATGTGTCAGTGTTTCCCTTTAAAAAATGCTATTTTCAGAAATTCATATCTCAGGCATAAATTTCCCTATGAATTACAGTCTAATACTGTATTAGGAGTATCTTCTTTTAAAAATTATTCCTCCTCTTCCTTTTCTTTCTGCGGAAGTAAGTTTCAGGATGTAATTTCTGGGTTATCTATTTGGGATGAGAGGAAGCAGGCCCTTGCTTCACAATTAAAGGTGCTTCTGCACTGATGCCCCCTGCCCCCTCTGCCCTAGGCCCTTTGCACAGGGCGAGATTGTGGGGACTGCCTTTTGGATAAAGGGCCAGCCTATCTGTTTGATAGACAGTGTCTAGTTGTATGATGTGAAAGGCAAAAAGACAGCTGTTCAGAAACATCACAGGTACCAGAAAGTCAGAGAGTTTAAGACCAGAAGTCAGTTTTTTTGCATTCCTCTCCTTGTGGTTGCTTGGACTATGAGTGTAGCCAGGCCAGGGAAGAGGAACATGAAATAAATCTATAGCCAAGTACTAGCAACTTCTTTGTCTGTGTTTCTTCTGATAGTAAGAGGAGGGAAGGGGGGAAAGATGGACAGATCTATTGCCCTTCACCTCCTTTAAGGGATGGTCTGGAGAAGGAAACGGCAGCCCACTCCAGTATTCTGGCCTGGGAAACCCCATGGACAGTGGAACCTGGTGAGCTATAGTCCATGGCGTTGCAAGTGTCAGACATGACTTAGCGACTAAACCACCGCCAAACCAACCATACCACTTGACCAAATGAGTTGACCACAACCTCCTAAAAGAGACTGAAGTCTAGACCTGTGTCTCCAGGGGACCCAAAGCAACTTGGTCAGGACTCAGCTCTTAGTTTCCTCACATCTACAATGGGGAGGTTACAAACATAAAGGCTTTACCAGGAGGGCCAGGGAAGTTACATGATGTGTAAGTCCTACAGAGTGTGAAGGCCACAGGGCGTGGCAAGAGCCTGGGATGGGATGTAGAGACCCAGTGCTTCCCTACAGATATAATAATAGTCATAATAAAAATACTTAAAATATGAGCAAATCTACAGGGTCTCTCTGTGAGCCACCTCCTGCTGCCCTTTGCCTGGTGAGGGGAGAAATAATAGGGAACCAGAGGTCCCAGTGAGTCATCAACACTGACCTTGGTGCTTCCTGAAAGGCAGGTAGGTGACAACGACAGTGTCCTGTGCAGAGAAAGGCTTATACAAAGACATACAGAACATCTTTCTGTTTCTCTAAGGCAGCCTGGCTCCTACATAGGCCTTAACATGATGCCTTAATTTTCTCACTTGTGAAATGGTGATGGAAACATTACATTTTCAGATATAAAGGACTTCAAATTCCTTGAGAAAAGTGTTGCCTAAGTATTTCCAGTAGAAACCCCATCTTCCAGCATTCCATCTTGGGTCTGCTATTTAAATGCAGTAACTAATATGACAGTACACATTTTAGATTATCTTCTATGTGCCTGCATGTCAAGTCGCTTCAGGCATGTCCAACTTCTGCGACCCTATGGACTGTAGCGCCAGGCTCCTCTGTCCATGGGATTCTCCAGGCAAGAATACTGGAGTGGGATGCCATGCCCTCCACCAGGGAATCTTCTCGACACAGGGTTTGAACCTGCATCTCTTCTGACTCCTGCATCGCAGGTGGATTCTTTACCGCTGAGCCACCAGGGGAAGTACCAGATTCTCTCTTAGGAAACATCAGTTCTTTGTATCTGTTTATGGGAACCATGAAGAACCTGTCCTAGGGTTGAAAGTCATTACCACAGGGATATGGGAGAGAAAAAGGAATCACTAAGGTGGTGCTAGGTGCTAGGAGGACCCCAGAAGGCACTGACCCCTAAATACGTAACTCACATGCAGCTAGGGCATCCCAAAGATACTTGGAGGATTCCTTTTCATGGGATGATGACAATGAAAGCCCTTGTCTTAAAGAGGAAAGGGAACAGGTAACAGCGCAGGAAGTGGGCAGAGCGGTTCGCAGCTCAGACAGCTCTGTGCCCTACCACAACGCTCTGAATTTTTCAAGATAAAAAAGACCAGCTCATATAATAACTTCCTCCATCTTCCTCTCTTTACTCTTCAAAAAGGAGTTTCTGGAGCCCTAGTTTTCCATTTTCTATTTGTAACACCACACACATCAGTGAGCAACGGTGATCATTAGCCCCAAGAAAAAGGAACCCACAGACAGTCAAGTTCAACTTCCTTCAAAGTATGGGTTGTTTCAGGGTCAAGGTTAAGTGCTTGGCTCCGAGTAAGCCAAGGAAAGTCTTCTCATGCAAAACTGGTGGTGAGGGCAGTTTCTTTTACTGTTGAAAGGAAAATGGTTTTCTGACTCCATCCATCACCTTGAGAAACATTAAGGATGGGCGTGGTAGCAGAATATTATAGCTCCTATATTACAGATGGTAACCAAGATATCTACAGCTCTATCAAAATGTATATCCAATAATAACATTTAAGACATACAAGAAGTCATAAAGGGTAGAAATAAGACTGTGTGTGCTATGACCCAGCTTAAGAAATAGACCATTTCTTAAGGTACCGCACCTTTCCCAGTTATGTGTCTAATCTTCCTACCATCACTTCTCTGACTTAACCATTATTGTAAATTTGGTGCTAATTCCCAAGTTTTCTGTTTTACTTTAAGCACACAAGTACATATCTTTGAGCATCCTGTAGAATTGTTTACGTAGTTTAAAAACCTTGCCAATTACATTTGAATGAATAATTGTGAGGGGAGGGCACATGATAGCAGCACTAGTCATTGTACATCTCAATTCACATTTTAAAATGAAACTTGTTTTCCAGTTTTCCACTGAAACAGAAAGGCACTTAGGGGGACACCTGTCAATAGTCAATAGAAGAATAAAACTCACAGAATATGTCAACATTAAAAGGCAGCATGGACTCATTTGAAAACTGATTCTCTCATCCTCAGAAAGTATCTTGAGACTGAAATGAAAAATTTTTTTGTGGCTCATAATATTTCTGGGTAGCAGATGCTTTCTCAAAAACAGATTTTACTTTTAAAAATATCAAATATAATTAACACCTTCAACATACAACGAAATCTTTGCTTCCAGATGCATTTCAAGGTGTTGAAGTGAATTTGTGCAGCCCTCTATGGCTGAGTTTTCACTGACTTACTGATTGTTCTGCCATCTTTATGTGGCAAGTTTGAAGAACTGAGAGCTGGAGCAGGACATTTAAACTTAACCATATCTCAAGGATGCTTGTTAAACCAGGTGCATTTGGGGAAAGGTCTTTTGACCTATTCCTGGTTAACCTGGTATAAATAAGTATACTGAGAACCAGGTGCTCTTCTGTTTATTACAGAAACACCTTGCCAGAAACACAGGTTAGGTAAATTCGGGACAAGCATCCTGAACACTGTGTCAGGGTTGATAATGGGCAGACTTTTAAACACATTTAAGATTAAAATTGGTTTAATGATTAATCTAAAAGAGAACAAAATGAAAAGAACTGAATGTTTAAAAAAAAACAAACAAAAATTTTCAACATCCATACTCAAAATAAGAAATAATGGGAGTGTCTGCTGTCTTTAGTGAAAGTGAAGAAAGCAGTGCCTTCCCAGGTGGCGTTAGTGGTAAAGAACTCCCCTGCCAGTGCAGGAGACTTGAGAGAGGAGGATTCAATCCCTGCTTGGGTCTGGAAGATCCGCTGGAAGAGGACAAGGCAACCCACTCCAGTATTCTTGTCCAGAGAATCTCATGGACAGAGGAGCCCGGAGGGCCACAGTCCATAGGGTTGCAGAGAGTTAGTCATGATTGAAGTGACTTAGCACAGTACAAGGAAAGCAGGAAGTAGAGTCAGCTTGTACTGTCGATTTTCCTCAACAAAATATCCATGCCACCATATCATGGCTGTTGAGAAGCACACAGGCACACACACATATACAGTCATCTTTTCAAATGTCACGGATTATACATTTACAAGAGTTTTTATTGCTTATTTATTGCACTAATACCAATCCAACAGTATAGTTTTAAGAAGTGACCACTTTATTGCAAATTTTTATTCCATAAGTAATGCTGGCACAGCTAAAGCCAAAATTTGATTTGAGCTTATGGGTGTAGAAAAGCATCTTTGTACACAGGTAACTTGCGATATTGTGTTTGCCAAAATCAGGCAAATATTTAAGTGTTTCAGATGCACTATCTGAATGGTAATTAATGTTGTTTTCCCTTGAATTAGTGAGAAAAGTATATATGGATAGTTATGCATATAATACACGATTCACTATGAAATGTGAGCTCATCATTTTCAGGATAGTAGGACATAATGAAGTAAGCACTGTCTCTTGGCTGTGAGAGTATAATATTGTTTTGAGAGACGTTATCTATAACACGGCACCTTTCTAACCGAAGCATCCCTTTAGATGCTAAACCCTGCTCAGGAGAAGAGTCTAAAAAGCTCTTAGGCCTTTTTATATTAGCTTTTGCACTCAAAAGGAACATAACCGATAGATTGCAAGTTTCACAGTCTCAGACCAGAAGGGACTTCTCAAATAATTCCCGAGCCCTTTGTTTTATGGGCTAATTTGTCCAGTGCCTTCTCAGAACGGGAGGAGGACTCAAATCCAGTGCTGTGACATCCATCATACATAGGGCTCTCACACTGGTCAGGGAGGACTCTGCGCAGAGATAGAACCTGTTGTTTTTGCTTCTTAACTCTCCCTGCTTTTAAATTCCTTGGCCTCCTGGGCCTTGAACTGCTGCTTTTTTCTGATCTGCAAGACTGCCTCTAGCTCGAGGGCTCTACCTTGATCTATTTCCTGCTTACACTTTTGCTATCTGTCAAATGGGTCCTACCAGACTTTTGAACCAGTGCCCCCTCTGTCTCAGATGCCTGCTAGACAACTCAGTCCTTCCAAAAGCCAAAGAGCCAGGCTTGGCCCTTGTCTACCCCCTTCTCCCTGGCTGTTCCTCACTTTACAGCTTATAGAAGTTACTCATTTCAAAAGCTAGGAGAGTTACAATTTACCTGTCAGTAAACAGAAGATGGTTTATCAACAGACTTTACCTTAATGACTACAAATGTTTACCTCCTGCTTTCCAGAATGCAAAGAAAATCTTGGAAATGTCATAATATCTCACAAACATTTGCAAAACAGATCCTTGTTCATCGGGAAAAGAAACAATTGTATTCGTTGTCTCTGACACAAGGAAAGTATTCCGAGAGAAACATACAGATAGATGTACACACTTACATGGAAATGTGATATGTTAATTAAAAATTGCAGTGGGCACTTTATTAAAAATTTATTTTACAATCTAGCCATTCAAAATATCTTGACATTAACAAATACACCAGCTTGACTATTGGAATCATAAGTGATTTATCTCAAGAAGATTATATTTGTAGCTGGATGCAAATATTTTTGACAAACATTTATATCAAAATTACTTGTTTTCTAAGAAGTATTTTTATTTCTCTATTTTTATCCCTGGAAAAAAATTAAAACAAGTATCTCTGTGTTCATTTTATGGGCGAGATGGCCCCACTTAGTGTATTTCCCATGTTTGTCTGAATTACAGCTGTTTATCTTGCAACTTTCTTTAAGATAAATTAAATGCAAATGTAACTCTGTGAATCATGGGAATACCTGCCAGACTCCTTATTAATACCTTCACTTAAAACCCCGGTGCCAGGGAGTCATTAATTTGCTAAAAGAAAAGTGCTAAAGCAGCTCTTTGCCCACAAACAATTCCGAGATGGCTGCCCAATTAGTCAGTAGCATTCTGATCCTCCTTCCAGGCCCTGTGGCCCTCTGAGGACACAAGAAGGCTCCAATGATAACCTGGCAACCTAGGTAGAAACCCAGCCAAGTGAGAGCGTTTGAAGCTGTAGTTTGGCTGCCATCGTGTCGGCGAAAAGAAAGAATTCAGGCACCATGTCATCCAGTACAAAGGATAAAAACGGATTCAACCGGAAATTCAATGTGGCACCACATATGGGATACATGAGTGCGGTTATACAACAGGCCACATATTTTTTTTGAACAGTCTCCTCCATGTGATGCCGAGGACATGTGTAAGCATCATAACGTCTCTAGGAATCTGTATTTAATTTGAGTTGGGGTGGTGGCAGGGATTGGAGATCTGAAGCCGCCACAGGTTTGTGGCAGATGGCTCTGTGTCAGCTATGACAAGCAGCCAGGCTCAGCTTCCTCTGCAGATTTTCTTTTCTCTCTGATCAGGTAAATATGGGCACACTCTGGAAAGTTCTACAGATTCTGCCTTAGGCTGCAAGTTTGTGACTTAGCCCCATCTGTCACAAATCTTCCCTAGGTTCTGCTGTAAGCAGAGACCTGAATTTACCATGTAGGGCTGCCCAAGAAAAAGGAGCCATTTCACCCTGTAAGGGGGAGGGAGAGAAGAGAAAGCAATGAAGAAGCATTAACGACGCGAAAGACTAAAGCATGCTGAAAATTCATACTGCAAATTTGCATAACTTACGTCAATTAGATTTCAAAAAGCCACCAAGTAAATGGTTCTCAAGTTTCATCACCTCAGGAAATCCCAGTTTCTGATTGGTTTGAAGTGTAACAATATTTTCAACCATTGTGGAAAGCTCCCCCCCCAACCCCGCTTTTTTTTTTTTTTTTGCAAATGGGTATATTCTACTGCACACAAATTTCCTGGTTTATGTTATGGATGACAGCTATTACAAGTTTATCATCCAACTTTTAACTTTTCTAAACATAAGATAGACAACACTCTTAATACATGTTTTTTTGTGAATGTGAATTTTACTTTTAAGTGGTGAAGGCACAAGAGAAATGCCATTACTATTACGTGGAATTTATAAAGCACTTCAAGTTTACAAACGGGTTTATATTCATTATTTCATTATAGCAGGACCTCAGGGGGAAAATGCTATTAAGAATTAAGAAAAAAAGAATTCTTCCAAGTTTATAGATGAATCATATAGAGGCCAAGAAGTTCACCTAGAGCCAGGCTACAAATTAGTAGCAGAGAAAGAGAAGCAGCCAAAACCTCTAACTGATCTTAATCACCCTGAGTATATCTATTGTGCTAGAGATTTTTTGCTTGCATTTTACTTAAACAAATCAAAGGAAAACCAAGCCAAACAAAATCAAGGAAAGAAGTTAAGAAAGAGAGGGAAGAGTAACGGGGAGGGAGGGAGAGAGACTGAGACGGATCATTTGCCTTAGATTGTGCTGGTGCAGTTGAGAGGTTTTTGAAGTTCTAAAACTGTCATGAGCTTTTAAGTTTTCATTTTTTAAGGAAAAAGTAATGACTTTGGAGGCGTGTTAATACTAGTGAGCACCACCTTATTCACATCTAGAGTATAAGCTCAAATTAAAAGGGGACTATAAAGTGACCAGTCTCTTGAAGGAAACTTAAAGTGGCTTGGCTGTGGTTCGGGGAGATATAACCTGATATAATTAAGACAACCGCAAATGGCTTTTCTGGGCTCTGAGTCTGAACTGTAAGCTTAATCACTCTTTGGAATCACTTTTGGGCAGAAATCTGAAAATTATCCTCTCTCCAAATAACAGCAGGTTATAAAGGTTTCTGGAATGTGAAAGAACTTGAAGAGGGGAACAAAATAAAAATCAGCTGCTATCATCTGAAAAAACTTAAACTACAGTTTACCCTCATAAAGCAAAGGAAGGGTGGCATCTCTCTCTCTTTTTTTAAAACACAGAATATCACTCAATTTATAAATAAAAATAAATGAAAAATTGGGTGGGAATGAAAACCTACTGTTAGTCCTGATAGTATATATTTTATACAACTACCCCATTTGTACTTTTGTGCTATTTTCAATACTGGTAACAAGGGGGTGAACAGAAATTTTCCTCTAAAGCATTTTAAAATCTAATGATCAAAGGCTTTCTAAAAGCATAAGGTACTGATCTCAAATAATTGTTGGGAATTTTCAGTAAGTAAATTCCCATTGTCAAAATGAGACCAAAAAAAATATAACTTCCCGGTATGAGACTTACTTGGGTTGTAAAAGGAAGCACTATGTTACTGTTAGAAGTTAATCCTTGGCTGATTACTTTATGATTATTTCTAGAATCTTGTGTTCAAGAGTCATAAAAGAGCTCCCTATTACAGATGAAGTGAAACCTACTTTATCTCTGTGGCAAGTGTGTGGCTGCTGGGTGTAACCTACTTAGAAAGGGACGTGTCCTGTAAGTACAAGAAACCTGCAGTCCAATGGCTGAGCCTAGTGGCAAACTTTTTAAGAAATGGCTTTAGATTTTTAAAAAATTCAGAACAGGGTTTTAAGTTTTAAAAACCATTAAGAAATGTGATTTCTGCATGCATTTCCCTAAATATCTTAAGTAAAATGTCTGTGTGAGAGAGAGAGGGAGCACACTTGCATTCGCATGAGGAATTTAAACATTTCAAGTCTGAAACCATTTCAGGTGAGAAGTCATGGGCATGGAGTTTTGCAGCAGAGAGAGTCACTTTAAGAAAAAAAAGGTATCAAATTCTGTTTCTGCTTTTCAGTTACTAGCATTCTGTTTCAAATCCTGCTTCAAGTTGTAGCCCCCAAACTCTCACTCATATTGAAAGTATAATGTCTCATGTGAGAAAAAAGCCAAGTGTTAGTAGCCTTATACTAGTCATTAAATTTCTAAGTGTGAATCCATATGAAAAATCTTATCCTAAAGTGAACTCTACATGATAAGTAGTTGAGATGATTTTAAAATGTAAACTTTTAACAACAGAAAAAAAGAGTAAGGTGTAAAAATATAAAAGGAGCAAATTAAAGAATTCAGTGACTTTCTATCCTTTTAGATCTTAGAAGCATATGTTTTTAAAAGCAAAACAGCACTGTCCAATGGAATAAATTTAAAAAGAAAACCTCAATACTCTCTGTATAATATACACAAAAGTCTCTTCCATTGCCTAAGAAAAGTACAAAGCTGCCTTGGGGAAAATAATTCTCTGATATTTAGTGAGGGCGAATGTTACCTGAAATGTGAATATTTATAAAACATAAGGTAAAAAAAAATAGTGTAATGTATTAAATCTTGCTGATAAAGTTATAGCTGGCATTCCTTTTCTGTTTTAGCTCTAAATCTTATTACAACCACCCAATTAGATCTGTGGTCCTTGTGATTTTTATCAGTTTGTCCTGGTACTGCGTTATAAAGCTCTTGATTATTTCTAATCCCTGGGCTAACTTATTCATTTTTGAGATTAATTTTTGGATACAATGTCATCAAGATCTATGAATGAGGATATATATCAATGTGTATAATAGATTTATAAGAAAAAAATCCATGCTAAAAAGTACATAAAATGAATAACATATAGAAATTCTTATAAACACTTATGCATAAAACACTAATTTCTTAAACCGAGTTGGACCATTTTAGGGTGCATGGACTAGTAATATATGTAAACCAGAGTAACATGAACAAACATTTAAGGTATATGCTGTTTTTTAAGCTATAGGAAGAACAATTTGGTATATTAATCGCGTACCACTAAGTTGACATTCCTTCAGAGTTTTTCCAGAAGCTCTTGGTAAAAGAAATAATTAGAGCTATGCTATGGCAATAGCCATATTAAAATATCTCAGTTGGAGATGTGTTTTTTATTGTAACTCTAAGCAACCTGTTGCAGTAACTTTTGAAATGATTAAAGATTTGCAGATCCAAAATAACAGGAATGATAATGCCTACCTGGAAGCAAAGTTAAAAATGGATAAATTCTGATGTTGGAAATACAATTAAAAATGCTTCACCATTCTCACCATGAGATAAAAACATTTTTTCTCCCGGTTTTTTTTTTTTTGTTGTTGGTACCTCTGTGAGATGATGGGTGATAACTAAAACTTGTGGTGGTAATCATTAATCATTTGAAAGCATACGTCCATCACTATGTGGCACACCTCACACATATACAGTGCAGTAAGTCAATTATATCTCAATAAAACTGAAAAAAAAATTGCCCAAAAATTCACCAGAAGGAAAAAAAAAATATTCCGATGGTAAACTCACTAAAAAATAGCTTTGTGTCATATGTAGAAGATGAACCTATTTGTATTAATACATATTATTCTATTTCTTCAATTTCATAATCTGTATATTTTGACAGTCTGTTACGTGGGAAACTACTAAATTAACATTTTACCCAAACAAGACCATGACTGAACTTTCAAAATGAGGAAATCTGATGTAAACCTTAGAAGACTGTTTTCTCTTTGAAGCTTCCTACGAATACGATACAATCGTATTGACTGAGGAGTAATACTGAAGCCTGGAATTGTTCAGTCAGCATTTTAAACTATTATGAGCTACCTTCTGAACCATTGCCAAGTTAATAGACAATGAAAGATAATGAGCTTGAAATTGGGTGTTAAATTGCATTTTTGGTTCTCCCTTTTTCTTGAAGTTTAACTGTTTCCTGCAGAAACAAAGTCATGTTTTGATGTATCACTATGTAAATATGTATGTATCTGAGGCCATGATAAGGGAAAGGAGAGGAAAAAAGGCATCGGGCTGTATTTCATGTAGAAAGGATATATATTAACATAGGAAAATTAAAATATGCTGGATTATAAAACTGCTAGCTTGTAAAGTATACTAAATTTATGTAAAATGAAGATGCTACATTCAAAGAATATAAAAAGGTATATTACTCATGGCCTAGAGCCACCTTCACAACTCGTAAAGCAGATTTATCCCAGTTCAATTACTTGGACTTTTAGGAGAGTGTCTCTGTTGTTATTCCAACAATGTAAAATTCTTCATTCAAACAAGGAAAAAAAAAAAATAACGAATGAAGGGACTGAATGATGATGCTATTTAAACTCTTTTCCTTTTGCCTCTGTCATTCAGAGAGGAGACTGACAGTTGAATTCTAAACTAACTGAGGGTTTTTATGTAATTTTACTGAACTAGACAAAGGAAACATTTGATTCTCAAAATCATCTTTAAAGTATTTAAAAAATGAACACCAAATTTCACAAATGTCATTCACCTGAATTTTTGAGGACTGAAGATTTCATTACGATGGGAAGAAAGGCTTATCCTCATTAGTTTAATTGTAGAATCTTTCCTTTTACTTCCTTTTAAACTAATGAGTTACATTAATCCAGGTTCATTTTTATAAGCCTCTTGGGGCTAAATGTAAAGGACAGTCATCTTAGAAAACAATAAATTTAAAAAAAAGCATGTACCATGCATTAAGTGCACGTATTTCATAAGACCTAGGTTAATACAACTGGCTTCTAGTTTAATTAATCCTTGTTAGTGTAACAACTAATATCCCTCCCTAGCATGTTTCCTTTAAACATTAGTATGTTAATTAAATGTTTTTTTTTTTATAAGATTTTTCTTTGTACTTCAATATGGTATTTATACCACGTAAATCTCTTCTCAATAACTACCTTATAGAGATGTTTTCTTGTAATATCTGGTCTCTTGCAGAAATTCTGGAGCCTTTTTGAAAGCTGTTCAGGTGTAGAATACAGATATTCAGCTGCAGGAAAAACAGATACATTTTTAATGAAACAAAAACCTCAAAGCACACACCCGATATTAGTCACTTTACTAATTAAAAATGCATATTGCTCTGTGCCGCCTCGTGTTTTACATTATTTAAGCATGATTTTATAAGGTTACCTCAGCTCACAAGGATGTTTAATGCTAAATAAGACTGTGTAGTTGTGCTGTTTAGACATCTCCTTTGGGTGATTAAAATACATTATTCTAATGTAACACAATGCATATGTGATATATTTAGTGATGAGAATTTTTTCAAAGAACAAGTACGATAGCCGTATGTACTCTGTACAACAGTTGCATATTATTAACTAGTCAATTGTTGAAATAATTTGGTGTGACTTTCAGTCCTCAATTTTTCTCTGTGTATATCATTAAAAAAAAAAAAATCTGTAAGCAATTGCAGCAATGCTGACCTGCTTATAAAAATCCATCATTATGGGATGTGTATGCTAACAATGAAGAATGCTATTTGAAAACTTGCTTTTTTGTTATCTTAAAAGAACAGATGGTAAATATAAGCTTACTCTAATGTATTAAAACACATAAAATTTTCCTTAACACTAACATGTTGACTTGCCAAATAAACAATTGCTCCTGCCTAAGTTTATTTTCAAACTTTCTAATTTAGCATGAATCATGTAGTAAATTTCAACAAAGACAAAAGTACATTAAAGCAGCTACCTGGAAATATTTCGGGATAAACCAAATCTTTGGGACAAAGCGGGTAACACCCACAATACACAGCTTCCAACCTAGAGAAAATTTAGAAAGAGGATAAAAATATATTAAAAAGACATTACCATTCTAGCTAGAAAGTGGTTTTGTTTGCTAAGTTAACAGTATGAGCCCAGAGTTAGCTGGGATGAAAAAACATGGTCGGCAGTGCAATCCTAAAAGCCAAAGTTGCTCTTTTAAAAGATTTTATTGATCATATATGAATTTCATAGAACAGAACCAACAGCATATGTTTTGTTCACTGAATTAATCAAAGCGCAGCTCTGCATTTTTTTTTTGTTGTTTTTAAAATACTGTTTAACACATTTTATAATCAGCAGATAAACACATGTAACAACATGGTTAAGTTATGGACAGCTTTTCTTAATAATGCTGCAAAGCCCCAGAATGTTCATTTTTCAAAATGTTTAAATAAAACAGCAAATACTTAACTTTAACACCCTAGACGTAGAAATCATCGAGGCACTTTAAAAAACATTGGAAAAAAAACTTACAATCTGTTGTGATGGGTCATTTTCATTTTAAGTTAAAGCTTCAAAATAGTTTGTTATTAGGCAGGATGTAAAACTATTTCCCTGTTTGACTGAGAAACTCTCATTAAGATTACCTTAATGAGTATTTTGCTTTCTTGACTGGAAAGTCAGCTCAGTTTCCATTTTATCCAAAAAAGAATACTCTTATTATTAAACAAAGAAACAAGAAAGTTTCACTCTGTGAGAGGATTTCCCTAAGGACCAACTATAGGAAGTTTTTCTTCATGTCCCAGCGGTAAGGGTTAAGTAGAAGAAAGGTATTGCTCTTCAGGGTTTGTGTTAGTCCTGCATAATGGCTATTGATCTGACATATAATAAACCTTAAAGATACCACTGTAATTTCTGTTGGCTAGGAATTATGCAGTGAAATTCAAAACACTCTTTAAAATATGTTTATTTTATGAGAAACTTTGAATTGCATCCAAAATGTTGACCAAAGGCGGAATTTTATTTTGAACTGCAGATTTTTTTCAACCCAAGAATAGTTTGAAGTTATGTCAATGTTTACCTTGTTTATTTACAGTGACAAAGTACATGCAATTTAAGCTGTTTTTAAGTGGGTGATGTTTTCCCTATTTTATAACTGAAATTAGTTTAAATGAAAAGTATTTACTTTGAGCTGCAAAGTTTGGAAAAATACTGTGTTCAAAGTTCTGCTTGAGAACTGCTAGCAGTTTTAAGATAACACAGTGGAAAGGGATAGGTTCTAGTTACTAACGATTAATTTCAAAATCCAAACTAACATCTAATATTTATTTTCTTTACATATGTAG